>NW_015645567.1:1149915-1154016 GCF_001515625.1 Sinocyclocheilus rhinocerous | reverse complement strand
AAAATTATCGATTTTTCTTTTATGCCAAAAATCATTAGGATATTAAGTAAAGATCATGTTCCATGAAAATATTTAGTAAATTTCCTACCGTAAATATATCAAAACTTAATTTTTGATTAGTAATATGCATTGCTAAGAACTTCATTTGGACAACTTTAAAGGCTTAATATTTTCTCAATATTTTGATTTTTTTTGCACCCTCAGATTCCAGATTTTCAAATAGTTGTATCTCGACCAAATATTGTCCTATCAGCTTTCAGCTGATGTATAAATCTCAATTTCGAACAATTGACCCTTTTGACTGGTTTCGTGGTCCAGGGTCACAAATGTTTTTGCTGACATTCTGAGAATATTATTAAAGACCACATAACTTTGAACTTTACTGTTTTCTATATGGACTGAAACGAACAACGTTCCCAATAAGTGAAAATTATTTCCAAATGTTCTCTAATCATTCAAAGCGTCCTTTTCTCTCTCTCTTTTGTTGTTGTTGAATGTTTAAAACCCTTTTTTCTTGGTTATGCAAACATGAAGGGAACATTCAATTTGATTATTTTGCAAACATTTTTGGAACGTTACTTTTGAGTGTTCTCTACACCTTCTGAAACAAGTTATAGCCTAACATTAAAAACGTTTTGAGAACTTTTAACGAACGTTCTATTAATGTTACTGGAAGAACTTCGTTCATAATATTGCCAGCACGTTAGTCAAAGTTCTGAGAACGTTCCCTGTTAGCTGGGAAGGAGGCAGTGCATTCAAATGGTAAAAAATGTAGATGTCCATCCAAAATGCAGTTTTAATATGAACTAAACTGTTATTCCGCATCTTCAAACACCTTCGCCTAATGAAAACTGACCGACCTGAGATGTTCTGCTGACAAACATCCAACTCTCGGTTTGTTTTGTCATTCAAATCAAAGCAAGCAAACGAATAAACGCCGACTGGTTGGCATCAGCTGATCTGTGTGTTTTGTGAAGTGACTTTCTGAGGCGCTTTATTTCTCATTTCCAGTCTGCTGGCTGTCATTTACAGGGCGCTTTGGTGATAAAGTCATTATCTCCTCTATTCAGAGCGCTGTCGCACCTCAGCTCAGCGTGAGCCCAAATTAATTTTCTCGGCGCATATACGCTTACATTTATTTGTCAATTTCCATTCAGAATTGTATATGCCACCAAAGGCTGAGTTTCATTCTAAACGCATTTGATACTCAATCAACAAAGCGCGAAGGGCTGACGTTAAAATGACAAACTGCAGACTCAAGAAAGAGGAGACGCGGGTGACAGCGTGTTATCAGACATTATACAGTCTGGTGTGATCACTGCTTGTGTTAAATCTGCATGTTTGTCTCTCTAAATTATTCACTACTGTCAGACCCTCAAAGCGGATCTCCATCTTAGGCCTATCTAACTTATGCTGATATTTGGCATCTCTGCCTAATAAATAAATAAATAAATGCAATTCCCAAACGAGACTTGTGACAGACGCGCAAAGCTCTTTTGGTGCATGTGCTGCTGTAACATCAGTAAGCGTGATATTTTACAAAGTCTAACATGCCAGACATCTCGATCTGCTGTGAAGTGACTACGCATTTCCAGCGGGTGAATTCAATGACTAATCTAGTTTACCCATTAAACTTGCATGCACGGTAGCTTCAGACTTACTATTCAAACCATATAACTGATTTTTAAAAATGCACGCCGAGTTGTGTAAGAACAACTCCTGTGTAGGAAAAGCATGAAACCTTTGGCGAACCAAAGGGACGCTGAGAAATAATTGATCGGCTTTGGAGAAGCTTTTGATATCACATAAACAGCACAGTGTACGACACAGCAAACATATTTAGATGAAAAGGAATAGAGGAATTTGTACAAATAAATATAGTACATACTAAACGATGATTACAAAGAGCATGACGATTACTTTCAGGCCTCAGTTTGGACAGCCGTTCATTCTCTCGCAGTTATTTGCCGTTGCAGATGCAGGTTGAGGCCACACGGCGGCGCTCTCAACCACAGATTGTTCAATGGAAATATACTATTTGTAAATTACATATACTGCACAGTATGTGAAGGATAGCCTATATTCTGTATGTATGACCTAAATACTTTTAGCAAAATGTGGAGTATACAAACAAAAAACGCTGGAAGCAATAGGCCGACTGTATCCCACAATGCAATGCACTCAACTTTCATTTGAACTGGAGCAATCAAATCTCTCACTGAACTCATGATTTAAAGGGGTCATATGATGCGATTTCAATTTTTCCTTTCTCTTTGGAGTGTTACAAGCTCTTGGTGCATAAAGAAGATCTGTAAAGTTGCAAAGACTAAAGTCTCAAATCCAAAGAGATATTCTCGCTCCGGCCGGACAGGGCATCACAGTATGGTAAGTGGCGTAACATTTCCGTCTCACGCTTGAGGTATTCGGCCAATCATAACGCACTGGATAGCTGGCCAATCACAGCACACCTCGCTTTTTCAGACCGATGAGCTTTGTAAAAATCGACGCGTTTCAGAAAAGCGGGGCATAGAGGAGAAACAATAATGTACAGTATGTGGAAAATAATGTGTTTTTTGAACCTTAAACCGCATAAACACATTTCATAACACCAAATACACAAAATAATGTTCTGTTTAGCAGCATCATATGACCCCTTTAAAAGAAAGTCATTTATGTATTTATTTATTTCACAAAATTGTTTAATATTTAATTTTAGTTAACATTTATTTTATTTCAAGTATACAACACATGGTTTTTAATGATTTTAGTTTTAGTTAACTATAATAAATGTGTGATATTCATATTCAAAGTTTTGTTCATAATTAAACTTTATTCTAATCAGTTATGTAAAAGTAAAGGACTGAGTTTTATCTAAGCATTGACAAACAAAAACCTTGTCTTTATAATTTTCATCATCAAATAAAACTTCATCTACCAACTTTCTTTTCTGACTGACGCCACTCCGGCTGCACAGGTTATTGGAGAATGTTAACGGTTCTGTCTTAAACTGCTGCATTAGATAATGCAGACTTTCTCAAATCTTGCCAAAATGGAAAAACACACATATGCATAAAAGTAAAACAAAGACCCAATAGAAAACCAGATGCTCGGGCGGTTGAGAGTTGCTGATGGGTAGTAAGTTCTTCAATATGCGTTGCTGTATTTTGATCAGTCTTTTAAAGCCTTGAAGAAGAGGAAGGCCTCCGCTCAAGTCTTGAATTATTGCTCACATTCAGATATTGTTTCTGGAGGCCTCACGAAGCTGCGTTTGCAGCCATATCATCATTACATTTGGGATTTACAGCTACTGTCAGGTAGGAGACACAAGGGTTATGAAGGGTTATGAAGGGCTTATTTTAGAGCACCGTGTCACTCACTGTTTACATCTCTCTCGCTCTCTCTCTCTCTCTCTCTCTCTCTCTCTACCTATCATGAACGATGCACACCCCATCCATCTGACTTTATTATAGCGGCTCCTGAATATGCAAAGCTCGTCTCAAATGAGACGCATCTATCTTGTGTCATATTGCCCTGCCTGCTCTCAGAGCTGGAGAACTGAATCTTGGGATATCTGTAGATATTAGACCTTGCCATAAATTGAACTTTTTAATAAAACATTTACAGTGTCTGCTATTTTAAGGCTAGCGGTGGAAATATACAGTGAGCTAATTTAGTTTGAATGGACTGAAACCAGTAAACACAGCCAAGACTTACATGAAAAAAAACATATTCAGGTCCACTAGGTTTTATTTCATTGTTTGTGTGTAGGGTCATTATGTTTTAAGTGTTGCACACATCATGTCCAAGTAATTCCACATTTCATTCATTAAAATAAAATATTTAACAAACATAAATAAAATATTTTGTTTACTTAATTTACTTTAATATATATATATATAATATATATTTAATACACACACACACACACACACACACACAAAATCTATCTTCTTTAACCAAATATGATTTTTCATAAAATTCTCATTAAAATACGTTTATTAAAATAAATTATATAAAATATTTTTGTATTACATTTTGTAAGACATCCATATAAAAATAAATACTAAATCAAGTTTTTTTGTTTTACTTTTTTGTTTTTTC
>NW_015645567.1:1147001-1149894 GCF_001515625.1 Sinocyclocheilus rhinocerous | reverse complement strand
ATAACTTTTATTTACTTCTATTTAACTTCTATTTACTTTTATTGATTGTCGTGTGCTAATGAGGCATTACAGCCAGTGATGTATGGTCAATAGAGGACTAAACATGACCACATCACACCAGAGCCCCCAGAGACTCATGTGAGCCATATCCGTACTGTTTGTCATGATCGGTGAGTATTTTTATCTTGGAGCGTGTGGGCAGGTTTGGTGCATCTGGCTGCACTGGCCTTTCTTTCGTTCAGATGAGCGTTTGATGTGATGTCCTGTGACTGACGATGTGAAAAGAGCCCTTGGCACCGAGCTTGTAGGCATTAGCGCATGTGTTTCCCTCGGACAGCCGCTGATGAATATTTCAGCCAGTCACATTTGGGGCAGAGCTACATTCTCGATCCATATCATGATCAGTTTGGATTTAAATGCGGGGGTCTATGTCCAATATCCTGATTCATCATGACCACCAATTGTTTATGTTAAGTTTCCCTCTCTCAAGAAACAGGAGGATAAGAGCAATTTATAGAGATGATGATCATTTTTAATCCAGCATAATCCTGCATTAAACTCCACATGGAAACGCACAGCGATCATGCAAGGACGGAAGGACTTAAGAAACAAGCTCTGATGTCTAGACCGTGATTATTTGACTGGGCCCTAAAAACAGAAAAATCAATACAGATCTCAGGGACTCGTAATGGTCCAATTACTGCTTGTAGGTTTGTCAATGCCGAGTCTCAGAGGACAGTTGCTAAAGGCCACTTGCATGCGTTTATTAGTGTACTATGAATCCAGTGAATCTGCAGTGAATGGGTGCCACCAGAATGAGTCCAAACATCTGATAAAAACATCACAATAATCCACAAGTAATCCACACCATAGTCCATCAATTAACATCTTGTAAGGCCAAAAGCTGCGTGTTTGTAAGAAACAAATATATATATGGGAACTAGTATTGACCCCTATGTCTATAAATATAAATATTCTATAGATAAATCCCTATATATTTATATACATATAAGACGCCATATAACCCATAAGTGATTTCCACATGAACACATGGCTTGAAACATACTGTAAACTACTAAAGAAAATATAGTTGATGCTCTAAGTGAGACAAACAAATTCATTACATGCCGCTACTTTACCAGGGGACATTATAGAATGGCTGAAAGTCAATGTAATATTCATTATATAATGTCTGAACTAATGCCATTTGAATTCTTAGCAACTTCATTACTCATATGTGGTCAGGCATTGCTCCACATTAGACCCTTGATTACCTCCCATCCTTCATCAGCTTTGCTTTCCATCCGGCCTCTGGATGAAAAATGTGTTAATATCGAAAGACATAAATCAAGGCTCATTGAGCAGATTTCCACCTCCGACCGGAAAGTTTTCAAACAGGTTCACTGGAGTGCAGAGAGAGAGGGCAGGTTTGGTGCATCTGGCTGCACTGGCCTTTCTTTCGTTCAGATGAGCGTTTGATGTGATGTCCTGTGACTGACGATGTGAAAAGAGCCCTTGGCACCGAGCTTGTAGGCATTAGCGCATGTGTTTCCCTCGGACAGCCGCTGATGAATATTTCAGCCAGTCACATTTGGGGCAGAGCTACATTCTCGATCCATATCATGATCAGTTTGGATTTAAATGCGGGGGTCTATGTCCAATATCCTGATTCATCATGACCACCAATTGTTTATGTTAAGTTTCCCTCTCTCAAGAAACAGGAGGATAAGAGCAATTTATAGAGATGATGATCATTTTTAATCCAGCATAATCCTGCATTAAACTCCACATGGAAACGCACAGCGATCATGCAAGGACGGAAGGACTTAAGAAACAAGCTCTGATGTCTAGACCGTGATTATTTGACTGGGCCCTAAAAACAGAAAAATCAATACAGATCTCAGGGACTCGTAATGGTCCAATTACTGCTTGTAGGTTTGTCAATGCCGAGTCTCAGAGGACAGTTGCTAAAGGCCACTTGCATGCGTTTATTAGTGTACTGTTCTGAATCTCTACATGCTTAATATAAGCAGATCTTATAGTTTATACCAATGCGATATACACAAGGCATATACAGCTAGTTTCTGAGTACAATTCTGATTAATGCATGCATTTACTGCATTACTCCACAACGTACCAATGTATCAAACAATTATTAAATAAATTAAAACCATAAACAAGTCATAGGCATGAAAAGTGTATATATTTATACATTTTTATGTATTATTTTTTAAGAGAAATATTTTATATATTTTATTACCATTATCAAATAATTATATTATTTATATATATATATATATATAGAGAGGAGAGAGAGAAGAGAGAGAGAGAAATGCCTTAATATATTAATATAATATATATATTTATATATATATGGGAACTAGTATTGACCCCTATATCTATAAATATAAATATTCTATAGATAAATCCCTATATATTTATATACATATAAGACGCCATATAACCCATAAGTGATTTCCACATGAACACATGGCTTGAAACATACTGTAAACTACTAAAGAAAATATAGTTGATGCTCTAAGTGAGACAAACAAATTCATTACCTGCCGTTACTTTACCAGGGGACATTATAGAATGGCTGAAAGTCAATGTAATATTCATTATATAATGTCTGAACTAATGCCATTTGAATTCTTAGCAACTTCATTACTCATATGTGGTCAGGCATTGCTCCACATTAGACCCTTGATTACCTCCCATCCTTCATCAGCTTTGCTTTCCATCCGGCCTCTGGATGAAAAATGTGATAATATCGAAAGACATAAATCAAGGCTCATTGAGCAGATTCCCACCTCCGTCCGGAAAGTTTTCGAACAGGTTCACTGGAATGCAGAGAGAGAGAGAGAGAGAGAGAGAGAGAGAGAGAGAGAGA
>NW_015645567.1:1118510-1146917 GCF_001515625.1 Sinocyclocheilus rhinocerous | reverse complement strand
TGTGGTCACGTTGGTTATGTTGACGGAAGTTAGCCTATTTTCAGGCGCTGCGTAATATCATTGCGCCTGCTGCACCCATGGTACGGCAGCAAAGTTCATTTCAGGTCATTTTTGAGCGAGATGCTAACGGTCTAATCAGATTCAATGATCTATGCTAAGCTAAGCTAAAAGTGCTACCGCCAGACCCGGAGATCAGCTGAATGGATTCGAAAACTCTAGGGGAGTTGGAAAATGAGCCTATTTTCAAAAATAGTGGAGTGTTCCTTTTAAACTTATGAGCTTCATTAACAAACATAAAACTCTGTTTGAATCATTCATGGAGGTCTAAATCCATTACATTTTTCACAAAATGTAGCGTGCATACTGAGCTGTAATACTGTTTAATATTTTCACTGACTTTGAGCAACTAGGCTAATCGTTCAGTCTGTTGCACGGAAGTCCGACTGGGTCATAGATGGGACGTCTGACTGCGTGAATCGTAAATTTAATAACGGAGCTCTAAGAGGCTTCTTTTAAGGCCATTAGTCAAAGGTAGGGACACTATCAGCAGGGTTGATTACAATACTGCTGAATATTCTCAAGGGGACCTGCTGTTCATTCATATTCTGTCGTTTAAACAGCCCATTCATCAATTACTGTAGCACCGGCGGCAGAATGCACATCCCAAATACACAAGACTCCACTAACACAATGTCCATGAACGGTCTCCGCAGGCCGAGAGTTACCTGTAGCCGGTGCTAGTTTTAAATGACCACTAAATGGCTCTCTGGAATACTTGATTCTGCTCAGCTGCATCATTCTGCAATCAAATATCTGGGTACAGTGATGCTAAACTGTACATGCAATGATTGTCCTACATAACTGTGCTAGTTTCATGTTTCATATTGTGAAATGGAATACAAACCGTGTTTACAGTAAATGCACTACAATGTTAAGCCAGGTAAGCATCATTAACAACACTGAATAAAAGGTGCTATACACGATTTTTGTGTGTGTGTACTATATATATATATATATATATATATTGAAACTGTTGGCCTTCCACACATTTTTAAGGAGATTAAGGTGACTGCTCTTTAAAAACAAAGCCCAGTAACACTCTGAAAAAAGGGACAAAAGATTTTACTGGGGTGCCCTTTCAAAAAGTACACCTTTGTACCTTATTAACCCCTTAAAGTATAAATCAGGGGTAGGCAACGTCGGTCCTGGCGTCCCGCTGTCCTGCAGAGTTCAGCTCTAACCCTGAAAAAATAAAACTCACCTGCCTGTAGCCTTAGTAATCCTGAAGACATTGATTATCTTTTTTAGGTGTGTTGGAGCTAAACTTTGCAGGACAGTGGCCCTCTAGGACCGACGTTGGCTATCCCTGATATAAATGCTAGGGTATACTTCATTTTCCGTGCTTTTCCATTTTCCTGTTACTTCTCGTGCACAGTCGAGCACGCGAGCCTTTCAAAGCCTTTCTTTAACAGTGAACGAATATCACTGGCACATGCGCTGTTGTCCGCGCAGACACACACACACACACACACACACACACACACACTCAAAGGCGTTAGCGGACTGTATTGATAACGAAAATTAACTTTCAACTTGAAATTAAATTTCAACTACATTTTTGGATATTTAAAGTAAGATAATAGTGTTAAAAATGAACCTTATATAATTAATCAGATTATTTTATTAAACACACATCACATTTATAGCTGTATGTTTTCTAATAAAAAGCATCTTTGCTCAGTAGTCTTTAAAGAAATTGAGAATTATATTTCTACTATTCAAACCAGTGTTCAAATTGTTTAGTTATGTCATGTCCTGTCATGATCAGCTAAAAATAAACCTGAATATTTTTTTTACCTGGCTAGAATTGTGCCAGATTACTTTTGACTCATCCATCACATTGAAAATGGAAGGTTAAGCGAGAGCATTGCATTGTGGGATACAGTACGGCATGTAGTAAGCTCTGTTGTACGCTTTTTTTGGGTAATAATTTTTGGGTGTTTTGGATTATATTTGGTTATTTAGTCAATGTTTATTGTATTATTTTAGTGTTGGTGTGTAACCCTAAAGGTGTTTTGTCTTTGTGTGTACAACCCTTTTCACCATCTATACATGAGTATTGGCATGGCCGTCCTTAGGGGGGTGCAACTGGTGCAGTCGCACCGTGCCCCGCGACGAACGGCCCGCAGACACGCAGCTTTTCTCTTCACAAGATGTTAACTGATGGACTGGAGAGGTGTGGATTACTTGTGGATTATTGTGATGTTTTTTTATCAGCTGTTTGGACTCTCATTCTGACGGCACCCATTCACTGCAGAGGATCCATTGGTGAGCAAGAGATGTAATGCTACATTTCTCCAAATCTGTTCTGATGAAGAAACAAACTCATCTATATCTTGGATGGCCTGAGGGTGAGTAAATGTTCAGCGCATTTTCATTTTTGGGTGAACTTTCCCTTTAAGGAGAACCATGATACTGTAACTCCTGACTCAAGCGCTAAACCAGTACATGGTCTGTTGGACACCGGTCTATCTCTCTTACAGACACACATTTTCTCACATGCTCTCTGTTTCTCTCTGTGGTGGTCAGTCATTGTCTCGTGTCTTCATTAGTATGCTGGGAGCTTCTCTCTATGATGGGTGGTGACTTGGTTGGATGCACTCTCTCTGTCTCTGGTAAATGAGTATAATTATTTTCAGAGCTGCGGGCGACTCATGCATGTTTTATCCCTCCATCTGGACTGCGTGCGCCGCACCGCACAATGGTGATAAAAGATGTTTCTCGTCCCCACATCAAGGATGCGTGTGCGTGGATGCGGCCGGGCCCCTGAAGTGGCGGAACGGAACGGGACGGGGGGTGAGGCTTCACACATTCTGTGCAAATTGCAATGCATCTCTCTCGACATGACAAACAGTGACGCGTCTCTCCAGTGCGCACATGGGCCCCCGCGTTCATCCGCTCTTAACAGGAACTAGTGATCTGTGAAGTGACAAATGAACTCTGAAGCACTTTGGTCTGGCAGAGATTGTGCATGCAAATAAATAAATAAATAACTGGAAGGAAATTCTCCTTTGTCTTCATGTGGCTTCATTTGGTTCTTTGTTAAAGGGATAGTCCACCCAAAAATGAAAATTCTTTTGTGTTCTGCAGAAGAAAGAAATGCATAAATGCATAAAGTAAATGATGATTTTTGGGTGAACTATTTTTGGGTTATTTCATGAAAATAAAACTTTGACAAATGAAAATGCACAAAAACAAATTTTGTGTCTGTATCGTTTTAAGTTGTAAAAATATGCAAATTAGGCCCAATTTTATTAATGTATGCACACATTTGCATATTAGAACAAAGGTGATACAGACTGTAGAGTCACAACTTTTTGGTTTTTACGTGATCATTAACTCCTTTTGTCCAAAAAAGTATTTAAAAATGAATTATATTTAATAAAATGTTTAATAAAGCACAATTTTAAAAGATAAAATCCCCCATAAAATGATAATTTTTTAACAAATGCCTAAGCAGTATCAGTTGAAACGTCTATGAAATAAACCAGTCTTTTAAAAAATATGAAATATTAGCAATAAAGAAATAAAAGCAAAATCTGAGGTCTACTGAAACATTAAGTCAAGCATTTACTCATTTAAAAAAGCTATAAATAAATGACCAGAAAAAATACGTTTTTATACATTATGTAAGCTATTATTTTAGATTTTTTAAAGTTTGGTATGATAGAAAATTCACATTTTTAGAATTCAACCATCATTTGCGCCCAACCCCGCAAAATGTGTGCTGGTTGTGTGTTTTTTTGTGTCTGATTATGTGGAATGGCCTCACTTTCTCTCTCGGGCTCAATTTACAGGCACACATACGCAACAAAAGACATTACACAGATGGCACATACATGGAGTTCCATTTGCATACCAAAACTCTCTACATGTCAACAGGGAGATATGCGGTCATATGCTGCACAGTATCTTCTAGCCAACATGCAGACATGCGCTTCATGTGCATAATAACATACCAGTACAGCTGTTGTGCTGCATGTGGATATGAAACAACTCCACGCAGAGGAGGATTTCAGCTGGTCATTTATCTGAACGTCTCAGAGACAAATGGCCTTTCACAGTCACACAGCCTTTGGTTTAGACAGTCAAGGACACGAGTTCTCACAGATGTAAAGTTCAGGAAAAACAATTACCTTCACAAATAATGAAAATTCTGTCATCACTGACTCTCCATCATATCGTTTCTGCAAAGAAAGTGAATGATAAGTCTGCGTTTACAAACTGCATAAATAATGTTAGATAGATAGATAGATAGATTAACAAATTAATAAACATATTAAAATGAGATTAAAGACAGGTAAAATAAAAAAGCGAGGTGTGCTGTGATTGGCCAGCTATCCAGTGCGTTGTGATTGGCCGAATACCTCAAGCGTGTGACGGAAATGTTACGCCCCTCACCATACTGTGATGATGCCCTGTCCGGCCGGAGCGATGATTCAAAAACATGAAACCCATTATAAACGAGGCATTTGTTGCATCCAGTGGGGACATAATTCTGGATTATAATGACTTATACTGTCTTTTTATGCGTTGCTTCGCGTAAACATAAAACCATGTCTGCATTTGTGATCGGAGATATGACAAACAACAAGCGCTACTCTACACTGCTCAAAACTCGCGTTTGAATCGTCAGTGGCAAATCCTTTAAATATGAAAACGTACTTACAGTCTTGTAAATACAACTCAACCACTGATTTCTAGTCGTGTCCTATTTTGGAAGGCCAAACAAAGTAGTTTCGCTTTCACAACAAAACACACAGCGCCTTCACGACATGGCGGCGGCAACAACAATACTACAGCGAGAATAAAAGTTACGCCTTCTTTCTTTGCGTGAATATTTGGGTGGCGTTATGCAAATCTTCCCACATCGTGACGTAGACATGTGGGGGCGTGTTAGAACGAGCTGTTTTAGGTAGGCGTGGTTGACTCTTAACTTTTATAAAGAATATCTCTTTGGATTTGAGACTTTAGTCTTTGCAACTTTACAGATCTTCTTTATGCACCAAGAGCTTGTAACACTCCAAAGAGAAAGGAAAAACTGAAATCGAATCATATGACCCCTTTAAAAAATATAGTGAGTTAAGCTACAAACTCGATCATAATCAAAGACTATAGAATATCTAAGACGTGTCACTCGTATAGTTTTGAATCGGAAAAAATGCAACGCTCAATATGGCCGCTCTATCGAACGAAGCCCCGCCTTCTGAGCAAAAGAGCCAATCGCTAATTGGTAAAGTCAGCGCATCACTGCAGCTGTCGTTAGAAGTCTCGGTTGCTATAGAAACAGTCAATGCCTTGAGACATGCGGTTAGGACTGCGCACTGGCTGATCTAGCCTGAAAAATAAGCTTTAAAAGGGACTTTGTCATAATGCACAATGTTTCCATCTAACATGCATTTTGAGCTGCAGCTCGTCATATTAATGGAGTGTTAGTTAGCTCACCTGAATATGTTCCTAGATTTGTGTTGGATGCCTTCGACGTGGAAAGCCGTTAACTTCGGGAAGGAAATATTATAAACATCATACTTTTTTCGCTTATTTAAGTTAATCTGACAAAACTATAGCATATAAACGTATAGCTAGCAGGAAACACAAAATAATTAAGTTATATTTTCCTACACTTACTGTAGGCGGCCTACCCAATATCTGGGTTAAACATATTGGATCACTTGTTGGGTTATTCTTAACGTTTATTGGGTTAATTCGCAACCAGTTGGGTTAAAATTTTTTATTTCAACGGTCGACGGGTGCAACTGAGACAGAAGATACATATATATTCAAATTTGCAGGGTCATGTTTAGGTAAAAGATGCATGAACCAGCGCCATTGATATTAAATCTATAGTGGCAAGTTTCAATATGCATGAATGACATTTGACATTGTGATATTGCTTAATTCTATTTAGTTTGGGGAAATAAAAGTCACCAATTACTCTCATAAAACATCTTCAGAAAGTGTTGAGCTGTGATGTTTTAGCATTTTAGCTTTCCATGCATCGGATGAGGCCGAGGACGTTTATGTATGTGTGTTCCGTAAAGAGAGCATGTTTGAGGTTATATTAGCCTGATGTAAAATTAGTATACATTATGTGTCATATCCCTCATTGCCTCTGTAAATTGGATTCTGTTGAATGGTGGCGCACGGCCGTGCAGTTGCCTCCCTTCCCTCTCATTTCTCCATCTCTCCGCAGCCATTTGCCCAGGATGAAAGTGATCTGCAGCAAATTTGTGTATAATATATTATAATGACATGGCTAGAGGTGCTTCCACGACTTCCAATGGCGCCCCCTGGAAATAAGATAATATGGAATTCTGCTTGTCTGCATAAAATAAAAGAGTTTAAAGATTGTGCTGGCAGAAAGAGAGTATTGACTTACTGTATGGCTCGAACACAAAGAAAGGTCGCATGGATTACAGAGTGGCTCACTGAAACGCAGATGCTGACACACACACGCGGCTGTGTGCGCAGAATCATTCTCGCCTAAAAAACTGCACAAGCACATCTCTAAAGAATATTTTAAGGGAACAAATGACTCTCATTCGCTTCCATGCACTGGCCGACATCTGTCTTTTGTGAAATGTGACTGCACTGATGGCTTTTTCCTGCATTCAGGCCACATCAAGAGTATTTTTCTAGTTAAAAAATGACATGAATTTCAATTCTTTTTAATTCCTTGCATTCAAATTCAAACTGCAGTTTAAATTCAGTTCTGATTTGAAAGTACATGACCTGGATGCTGCCATCTTGAGTTTAGTCTGAGCCAATCATCTGTGGCTAATCACTCTGGCACTGCCCATATCAAAATGATGCTGCATAGTGAAATGCAAGGAAAAGTAAAGCTAAATAATAATATGTTATATGCATTACATATTTATGTATTAAAATATAATATAATATAATATAGCATAATATAATATAGCTATGTTTTCATGTGGCACCGGCCACAGAATAAAGGATGTTGTTACCTCGACAAAGGCCACGTACATACTGCATGTTTCAGGAGTGACAACCGCATTTAAATTATCGTTCCATGTGTGTACGGAACACTACTCACTCCCGAAACAGCCATAAATGGCAGCTTGGTAACCATAGCAACGTTGTGGCGTCTCGGAGAGAATGGAGGACCGCAGATTAGCTCGTTTGTGTTAGCTGCTGTTGACAAAACAAATATTAGACTGCAAAGACATAGGGAAATTCGCAAAACGTTACTAAATTAATTTCGGGAGAGGCGTCGTAATCTAGTTTTGTTCTTTAAACTGTTGTTATTGAACAGCCTTGACCGCAACTGGTCGGTCCACAATACACCTCTCTCTGCCATCCTGTCAGATCTGAGGTAAACACTTGACGCCTGACAATACACGCACATTGGTGTGCTTCTCGTGACATAAACTAGTTGTTCAGTTCGGTTCCGTACACACTGCATGGAATTTCTGTAAAAGCGGTTGTTACTATCTGTATTTTGCGGGAGTTAATGCAGTTGTCGAATGCGGTTGTCACTCCTGTATTTTAGTGAATTATGTGTGTACAGAACGCGATTAAGGAGTAAAAGGTGAACTGACAACCAAATTTAGCAGCAGTGCGTACATGGCCTTGTGGCCACAACATATTATAACCAGTGTTGGGGGTAACGCATTACAAGTAACGCAAGTTACATAATCAGATTACTTTTTTTCAAGTAACTAGTAAAGTAACACATTACTTTTTAATTTACAAGAAAATATCTGAGTTACTTTTTCAAATAAGTCACGCCAGTTACTTTTTTTCCCCATTTATTAATTGAATCTCTCCTGTCCCCATGTTGAGAGAAATCGGGAGTAAGATGTTACTTTAGTTCTAGAATAAATGTGAATATGCTTTAATTCATCTCACTCACAAAAAAATTAAAAAATCAGATTTAGTTTTCCTCCAACTAACATGTCTTCTTTTTTATTGCTGAAGAGTGTTGAACTTTCTTCTTCTGCGTTCTACTGTACAGACGTGAATTTACATTTCCTTCAGCCTGAGGCTTTTGGTGTGAAAGGGCTTTTACATTTGCCAAAAATAGAACTTTTTATATTAAAAACAAACAAGCAAGCCCTGCCTAGATTTAAAAAGTAACTCAAAAGTAACGTAACGCATTACTTTCAATAAAAAGTAACTATTATAATGCATTACTTTTAAAAGTAACTTTCCCCAACACTGATTATAACTTTCTCACAAGTTGACATGGACTCGACAAAACCTGGTCAACGTAGAATTGTTCATTTAAGCGCATATTAACAGCTGCAACAAAAAAATAACATGTAATCCAAAGTATAACTTCAGCGAAATAATTGCTGTACTACATAACTGCTTTTATGGTCCATTTAACAAAAAAAAAAGTGATTTGAGCAACATGCAAGGAAGTAAATGATAACAGTATGTTCACTTTTGGCTAAACTAGTCCCATAAAAGCCAGAAAGAAATTCAACACAGTTAATGCAGCTAATGCTTCTGGGAAATGAAGTGTTGTTTCCCTGGTCAACAAAAGTTGATATATTAAATATGATGAAATATATAGATGAAATACTAACTTCTACATGCATGGCATTTCTTAAACGGTGCACAACCCTCATCCCATTCATCTCAAAATAAAAGAAGACATGATCCAGACTACATTAAATACGGGTTTTGGGATTGGTCTCCACTTGATGTCAAGTGCAAAATGCAGAACCTAGAGCAAAACCAATTAAGAGCTACTGCACAAATACTGCACTTTATGGTGCATGTAATAAAAAAACATCATATGCAACATGCAGATAAGCAAACAATGACAGTATTGTCAGGTTTGGCTGAACTATTTCTTTAAAGAATTTCAACACAGCTAACGCATTCTGGGAAATGAAGTTTTCGTCTTCCCTATTAAATGATGAAATATATAAATGAAATACTAAATTCTATAAGCATGGCATTTCAAACTATATGGTGCATAAACCTGGTCAGCATTCCTATTCACCAAAGTAAAAGAAAATATTATATGGACTACATTAAATACGGGCTGTGGGTTTGGTCTCACTTGACGTCAAGTGCAAAATCTAGATCCAATTGAGAGCTACCAAAAACTGTCCTGTTCTTTTTCTTTTCTTTTTTTTTGCAACTATATGCTGCATTATATAACAGCTTTTAGGGTCCATGTAATGGAAAAAATATCATATGCAATTGGAGTGGCATGCAGGTATGTAGACGAAGCCAGTATTTTCATTTTTGGCTGAACTGTTCCTCTAAACGTGGCATCAGGAGCTTCTGTACTGCATGTGCTTTTATATTCAGGTGATACAGCGCCTGTATCTCCCGACCCCAGGTGCCTTTATTCCACATCAGACGCGGTGTGATTTATCCCTCCGTCTGATTGAACATGCTCTTGTTTTTGTAATGATAACCATCTTGACCGTTTGTAGCCGCCCAATGAAAGTGACAGATTATTTGTGGCTGCTCCGGCAGCGGCCTAACCTTCCCTTAATTGGCACCCGAGCTCGATTCCGCCTCAGCGCCGCAATGATGGTATGGGTAAGTGCAGCACTCCTGCAGGCGCTCGACTACTTAAGCATTCCCAATCGGAGTCAGACCTTTCATGGCAAACACACACAGACACAGGATGTTTTGCTGTCAGTCTGCACGGAATGTGGCACGCATTGCATGCAGTCTGTTTCATCGAGCCTATTTGGAGAGAGAGAAAAAACGCACACACGCACACACTTTATCAGCATTTGTGCCTTGGTCTCCATGGCAACAGTATGATAGATTTGCCCTAATTCAATCCCAGAAGCGATTCCGAAGCATATATAGCGGGGGAAAAAGGCTGGTGCCTGGATTCTTTTGAAGTCGGGACTGACACGTCAAGAGGCGAGTCAAACGCCGCGATAATAGATAGAACACAAGAGGCGCAAAAATATTCACAGTAAGCCATCACACGCTCTCCCTTTCTCTGTTCTTGCGCTTTTTCTCTCTTTCTTCTCTCCAGCCCATCCCCCTCTGTTTGCTCGCTCTGACATTCACAATCCAGGACCCCATTGGATTTCACTCCCACCCCTAGATTTGTGCTTTATTGCGATGCTCTCCTTGAAATAGAATGGGAATTATAGCCAAGGTCAGAAGCGCTTCAGTGTAATAAAGTGCAGAATGAATGCTGAAGAAAGAGTGAATGTGAAGTGACGCTCTCACGAATTGCAGGTATGTGAGGCTCTTCAGCAGATGAATACTCTTGGAAGCTATTATGATGCGGGACACAATATAGCTAGAATGGGCGGGCGGTGATGGAGAGATGCTGGGATGAGGACGGCCTGCCTCTTCAGTCCGTCTGCTTGGTGACCTTCCGCTGAGGTGTCACGTCTCAAACAGTTTTCTGATGCTTCTACTTCCTGCAGGTCAAGTCATGAAGGGAATACAATAAATTAAATAAAGTTTTGATTCATTCATAATAATCATTTTAGGTCCATGAGAAACAAATAGCAACACACTCATATGCTGAATAATGTTCATAAGATATTAATAATAAAGAAAATATTTTGCATAGAAACCTTATAACATTCAGCTGCTTCACGGGTCTGAATATGAAATCAGGAAAAAAAAAACATTAAACTTAATTAAATACTTAAAAATAAATATTAATAAAGAAAATTAATAAAGAAATAAATTGTAATTATTTTAAGGATAATTACTTTTTATTTCCAATAATTGAGCTATTTGTGAGAAAACATGCAATGCTTTTCTATTTTTTTCTTTTAATTAGTTTACTCTCTAATATACAAAAAAAAAATCATAATCACCATCATGATAACCTGTAGTTATGATACAGGTACAGGCATCATTATGATAACCTGAAGTAGAAATAGCCTATTGCTTATTTATATACTATTCATAGTATGTATTAATATTTTGAATGAGCTTTTATTAGTATTGTATTTTTAATATTCAGTTTAGTTTTAGTCATTTTGTTATCAGCTTTTGTCATTTCTATTAGTTCTTGTTTTTTATCATTTCAATTTAGCTTTAATTTGTTTTATATTTTAGTTTTAGTAATTTTAGTACTTCAGCTTAAAATGATTTTATTTCAGTTAATTGCCAAGGCAACATTTAAAAAAATTTTTTTTTTAGTTTTTAATAAAATTTTATTGTTTTATCTATTTGCGCAATAACATCAAATTCAACTTAAAATGGCACCTGAAACCAATTTTAATCCTGTAATGTGACATATTTCCAGGTAAAACAAGATATTCAATAAAAAAAACTGTGGATTTTATCCATCTGAAAATGATTCGTTTAAAAGTGGGTGTTACATACCAGATATTTTTTTGTAAAACATTTACAAAAAGTAAATTGTTTTCATGCTGTTGTTGTTTCTAAAATTAGAACTGAAATTTTGCAAAAAAGAAAGAAAAAGAAAAGAAAAAATGCATTGAAAATACATTATGATTTCAAACAGAATTTTTCAAATATACTTGAATTATCTGTAAGATGCAGAAGCAGATGTGAAATTATATTATAAATAAATTAACATGATGGAAATGCAGAAAGAAGGCAAGGATACATGGATTTCAGAAAGATTTGATGTGCATGTATCCCCGTACGAGCCGAGCTCTCAGAGATGGAGGATTCTGGCACAGAAATCTGGATGAAGGGGTTTGGAGTGGTAGCCTGAATCCTGACACAGCCCTAGATCTGCTCCCCTGTGAACTTCCTGTGATCCGGCTGCCTCTCACCCTTCCCCCAGGGAAGCATCACTCTCACCCCAGACCATCACATCACCTTCCCAGCCACCCGTCTCCACCTTCTCGTCTCATCCTGCGCTCTTTCAGTATACCTTCGCACCCCCACAAATTGCTTCATCTATTCACCTGACTGCTGATATTTATATACTATTCATAGTATGTATTAATATTTTGAATGAGCTTTTATTAGTATTGTATTTTTAATATTCAGTTTAGTTTTAGTCATTTTGTTATCAGCTTTTGTCATTTCTATTAGTTCTTGTTTTTTATCATTTCAATTTAGCTTTAATTTGTTTTATATTTTAGTTTTAGTAATTTTAGTACTTCAGCTTAAAATGATTTTATTTCAGTTAATTGCCAAGGCAACATTTAAAAAAATTTTTTTTTTAGTTTTTAATAAAATTTTATTGTTTTATCTATTTGCGCAATAACATCAAATTCAACTTAAAATGGCACCTGAAACCAATTTTAATCCTGTAATGTGACATATTTCCAGGTAAAACAAGATATTCAATAAAAAAAACTGTGGATTTTATCCATCTGAAAATGATTCGTTTAAAAGTGGGTGTTACATACCAGATATTTTTTTGTAAAACATTTACAAAAAGTAAATTGTTTTCATGCTGTTGTTGTTTCTAAAATTAGAACTGAAATTTTGCAAAAAAGAAAGAAAAAGAAAAGAAAAAATGCATTGAAAATACATTATGATTTCAAACAGAATTTTTCAAATATACTTGAATTATCTGTAAGATGCAGAAGCAGATGTGAAATTATATTATAAATAAATTAACATGATGGAAATGCAGAAAGAAGGCAAGGATACATGGATTTCAGAAAGATTTGATGTGCATGTATCCCCGTACGAGCCGAGCTCTCAGAGATGGAGGATTCTGGCACAGAAATCTGGATGAAGGGGTTTGGAGTGGTAGCCTGAATCCTGACACAGCCCTAGATCTGCTCCCCTGTGAACTTCCTGTGATCCGGCTGCCTCTCACCCTTCCCCCAGGGAAGCATCACTCTCACCCCAGACCATCACATCACCTTCCCAGCCACCCGTCTCCACCTTCTCGTCTCATCCTGCGCTCTTTCAGTATACCTTCGCACCCCCACAAATTGCTTCATCTATTCACCTGACTGCTGATATCTGACATGAGCGGCTGAGAGCTTCTGTGTTCCTGCGAGCCAAAGAAATCCTGCTGCAACATTTCAGCATCACCATCTGCCACGTGTGTTTTATGTGAGCATTACGCCAGCAAACTACTTCAGACGGTTGCAGCAGAACGTAATGGGGTGCTGCTCGATAAACAAGGTGAAAAGAGACACGGTTCTCTTGGGAAGTTTGTACATATGATGTTGGGACTTGGAATTCCAAAAGAATATTAGATAGTATATGCACATTTTATTTTAGACCTGTGCAACAAAAAGGAAGATTATTAGTTATGGAAATGGTGTTTTATTGAAGTCATGTTGAAACACATTGCATTTACGAGATGACTTGAAGGCAGTAACGGGTTTGGTGGGTTTCATGTTCTGTAACATGCGACTTAAGTGAGATTACATTAGAATGCAGTTTATTTACTTGGTACAATAAAAGCATTTAATTTTTTTCTTTCTTTTTGACTTACTGAGAAACAATTTTGAATGCCTTGTAACAAAACAAAGAGTAAAAGATTCACAATCGATGTGAAATGATTGTTTTATCAAGTCATGAATGATCGCATTTATAAGATGTCTTCAAAATAAAAACAAAAAGCACAAAAAAAACACATGAAGAATGACAATAATACAGAACTAAACTTCTAATTACAAAACAAGACATGAGTAAAAAATTCTATATATAAAAGTAGATTTTATTTATTATAACGTTTTATTTAATTATTATTTTGATATTACAGCTGTATTAATATTTTTAATTCGTTTTATTTTTAGATTTTCCATTTTAATTTTATTTGGAAAATTATGGAAATTTTGTTGTGTTTTTGTCCTTTTTATTAGCTATTGTCTCTAGTTTTTTAAATTAATTTTTATTTCAGTTCTAGGGTAAGTTCCTGTGCAACAAAAAGGAAGATTATTAGTTATGGAAATGGTGTTTTATTGAAGTCATGTTGAAACACATTGCATTTACGAGATGACTTGAAGGCAGTAACGGGTTTGGTGGGTTTCATGTTCTGTAACATGCGACTTAAGTGAGATTACATTAGAATGCAGTTTATTTACTTGGTACAATAAAAGCATTTAATTTTTTTCTTTCTTTTTGACTTACTGAGAAACAATTTTGAATGCCTTGTAACAAAACAAAGAGTAAAAGATTCACAATCGATGTGAAATGATTGTTTTATCAAGTCATGAATGATCGCATTTATAAGATGTCTTCAAAATAAAAACAAAAAGCACAAAAAAAACACATGAAGAATGACAATAATACAGAACTAAACTTCTAATTACAAAACAAGACATGAGTAAAAAATTCTATATATAAAAGTAGATTTTATTTATTATAACGTTTTATTTAATTATTATTTTGATATTACAGCTGTATTAATATTTTTAATTCGTTTTATTTTTAGATTTTCCATTTTAATTTTATTTGGAAAATTATGGAAATTTTGTTGTGTTTTTGTCCTTTTTATTAGCTATTGTCTCTAGTTTTTTTAATTCATTTTTATTTCAGTTCTAGGGTAAGTTTACATGACAGTGATGTACTAAAAATGAAAAAGTTTTTCCTTTGCAATTTTGAAAAGATTCGCATGCAGACAACATTGTCAAAAGGATCACTATTTACACAGATCCACGAAAACAAATAAAAATGCTATAATATGCATGCCTGGCCAACAGTTGCCGATGTCACCTTGTAAAGAAACACTATGTGTCTGTGCACATACCTATAGAGTGAACACGCAATATGCACGCGCATGACGTCACCGTTTTCACAAATTTGCGTTTTTGTAGTTTACACGGAGACGATAACAATACCATTTTCAAAGACTTGCTCTTCAAACACGTTTTCAAATGTTTGCATTTTCAGGCCCCCAAAACGCAATAGCTGTGTAAATGAACGACCAAAACGCATAAAAAGTTTTCCGTTTTTAGTTGAAGATGGTATAGTGTAAACGTCCCCTTAGTTATTTTAGCACCGTAAGTTAAACTAAATAAAAAATGAGAAATGTTGCCTTGGCAACTATATGAATTAAAAAAAATTTTTATTTTATGTAATTTAATTTCAGTTATTTTTAGTAGCAAAAATGTGTATTTTATGGTTTTAGTTTGCCGTTACAATAACAATGATAACCTGGTTAACACGACCACACGTTAGTTCCTGACATAACAGCTCAGGATCAGACATGTTTTGAACATTGTGCACCAGCCGAGCAACTGCCATTGAGATGAATGTGAATGCCAACGAATAGCTCTAACTCCTAAGGAGGCGTTTACTATGTGCACCTGAATGCAGCAAAAGTCTCGAGTTTCCCTGCAACGTCGGAGGTGTATTTTGGATCCATAATCTTCTTGTGAATGCCATAGTATCGATGATAACATCAACTGTGGTAAGTTAATAATGTCATTTAGCCGAAGTTAACTTAGTTGAACAAAGAGAAGCATAGTAAGTTATCTTCTCTACTCTGCCTCTTTATCTGGGAAAATATACGGTCACTACTGTATTTCCTCACTACTGTAAATCAATTTACAGTAGTGAACTTGCCCGTGAAAAACTGACCAATGGCAAGGGAGTTCTTTTTTGACTGTTTGGTGGAAGTGGCCGTAAAAGGACAAAAGAGAAATGAACCGTTAACTCGATAAAAGGTTAGTATATTATTTCTATTTTATGCAAAACTGCGATATTTTAAGATGTTTTCACTTGTTAACAGCAAACTAACATTATTCATCGTGTCATTTTTTATGTTGGGAGTTGGAGCCTTTTTTTCTGACAGACGGCCGGAATGCCGCCAAAAGGCTGATAACATCGACTGGTGAGTAAGTTAAGGTCACCTATATCAATCGAAATAAACCTTAGTTAAACCGAGAAACACGTTTGTACGTTCTGCTGCCCTTTAATGCAAGTTAGCTCCTCTGGTGAGTCGTTATTTAACTTTAACAGCGAATTAACGTGAAATACTGAGGTAAAGTGCGTTAGGCAAACCACTGTTTCAGTGGAGATATTGAACAGTATTTTCTAGTACGTTACTTCTTTTGTTTGTTATTTTCAGATTTCTAGTCTGGATGTAGTCTGCAACGTCGGAGGTGTATTTTGGATCCTCTTCTTGTGAATGCCATAGTATCGATAATAACATCATAAGTTAATAATGTCATTTAGCCGAAGTTAACTAACTTGGTTGAACAAAGAGAAGCATAGTAAGTTATCTTCTTTACTCTGCCTCTTTATCGCAAGTAAGGTTATTCTCTTCAAATGCTATTTAAGTCAGAAAGTGTGTACCAATGTCGTATGTAACTTTAGAGACGGTCCCTAAATTCAGTGACAGACGTAACGTTAACATAAAACAGCGAGCTAACAACCTACTGAGGAAAACTGAGTGAAGAAACACCACTGTTAAGAACATCTTTTGTATTTTATTTTCAAGTTTGTGGTCATGTCGTCTGCATCGGAGGTGTATTGGAGTCTTGTGATTGCCTCGCAGCGGTGCTAACAACAGGTGAGCTTCCATCAACTTAACTTTAATGTCACTAAATTAGCCTCTAGCTGCTGTTCTCCACTAACTCACAGAACAGGTTGACTTTGAGAGGAACATGCTAGCACATGTTGAATAAACATGAGCACTGCACGTTTCAAAATCGAAACCCCGTGCGGGTGTTTTTATATCACTGTATTTCTGAAGGAAATCATTTCATTTCTTCTTGCTTGTAATGTCTGATAAAGCAGCGTTTGTGATTGGAGCGCTGCTTTGTGTACAGCGTTACCGGGAAAACCTCGTTCTCTATCACTCCAACAGTGCCTCCTGCTGGCAGAGAATGAATTTGGGATGGTAAAAATTATGGTTTACAGTGCAGTACCACAATTGGATTGTTTTTTACAGGTAAAAAATGTTTAAACTAAATGAAAATAAACTCTACAGTACTGATACTGTAAATGAAAATAAGGTAATAATACTGTAAATAAAATACAGTAAAGACATTATTGTACTGTAAATGCAATTACAGTAATAATACTGTAAACATTTTTACAGTAAATTACTGGCATCCAGCTGCCAGTAAGTTACTGTAAAATTTACAGCAACCTATTTACAGTGCACCAATAATTACGCTATTTTGGTGGCGCTCAAGTGCGCTCGTAAATACAATAATTTCACATGACTTAAAGGCAGCAAGAGACAAAGAGAGCGCGCAGGCGAAACAACAGGAAGGGGGGTCTGTGGCGCGGAACAATGCTCCATTATGCAGCGGCAGAAAATGATCACCTCAGCGCGGGTACGAGGGGGCACCTGTCACGCCAGCAGCTGATGGCTCCATCAGCGCCACTGGGACCTGCCTGGGCTCGATTTAAAAAATATCTGCCAATAGAAGAACATTAAACTTAATTCAAAGGAAAAAACAATGTTATTTATCTAGTTTTTTCTTTTTTAAGCATTAAATCACTAAATTTTGAATATTTT
Source organism: Sinocyclocheilus rhinocerous (assembly GCF_001515625.1). Classification (NCBI taxonomy): domain Eukaryota; kingdom Metazoa; phylum Chordata; class Actinopteri; order Cypriniformes; family Cyprinidae; genus Sinocyclocheilus; species Sinocyclocheilus rhinocerous. The sequence continues at coordinate 1,129,522 of NW_015645567.1, read as the reverse complement.
TTTAGCAAACAAGATTTATGTAATCTTACGCTATGTAATTTTGTTTCTCCAGTAAATGTAGCTTGATTTAAGCATGTTTAGGTTTGTACTAAACAAGACAGAAATACTGAGTAAGAAAATCCTTTTTTGCAGTGCATCTGCAGTCAAAACAAATAATTAAATACAAAATCTGATGTTGTTTTTCAGTGTTTGTTTGTTGTTGTTGTTGTTGTTTTTACTTGTTAGCACATGTTTTGAGTTGTCAATATGATGTGAGCAATGTCAGCTGGAAGATAATGTTTTAGACGGTTTACATTCCAATTATAATAATGTTTCAATATTCAGGATTTTAAAGCATTTGCAACACGTTTCAAAGGAAATGTTTACCTGCAGATGGAGTGTAGCTAATCAGCATACATAAAGTGTAATTTAAAAAAACATGCAATAATGTTTGCAGTGAACGAACATCCAATTTCATCAGATGTTAGTGCACTAATATGATGTTTAAAATAGAGCACATGTTTTCTGGGTGACAAACTTGTTATAGTGTTTCTTACATAGTGGGTTTGTTTTTTCATCTGATTTGGAGAATTTAGCATTACGTCACTTGCTCACCAGTGGATCCTCTGCAGTGAATGGGTGCCGTCAGTATGAGAGTCCTTTTAGGCCAGAAGCAATAGTTTAAAGTTATTTAATGATGGATTTGTTTCTTACAAACACGCAGCTTTTCTCTTCACAAGACATTAACTGATGGACTGGAGTGGTGTGGATTATTGTGATGTTTTTATCAGCTGTTTGGACTCTCATTCTGACGGCCTCTTCACAAGATGTTAATTGATGGACTGGAGTGGTGTGGATTATTGTGATGTTTTTATCAGCTGTTTGGACTCTCATTCTGACGGCACCCATTCACTGCAGAGGATCCATTGGTGAGCAAGTGATGTAATGTTAAATTCTCCAAATCGGTTCTGATGAAGAAACAAACTCTTCTACATCTTGGATGGCCTGAGGGTGAGTACATTTTCAGCAAATTTTCATTTTTGGGTGAACTATTCCAATCCACATTTACAGATTAATTTTAGATGTCTATAGCCCAATTCCATCACATATCTCGAGTGCAGTTGTTAAATCTGTGGAGATCCACTTCAGGTCAGTGGTGTGAGGGCTTGCCAAAACTATCACTGTCCAGCTGCGGTTCAGAAAACAGCAAGAGCTTCAAAATCTCATTTCATCTCAGCATTTCAATGTGGCCACACTGCAGCATCTCTGTTTGATGGGAAAAAAACACACCAGAAATCTCCATATTTCATTTAATTAATCTCAGGGTAACCCAAAACCACAAGCAGATGTTCAGCTAATTTCCAGTAATTACTTCTCTCTTTATATCTGCGTAGTGTTTTTGCTAGCTCAAACATGCTTTCTTAATGAAGCTTTCTGCAAGCTGCTGCGCTGGTTATGTGTATTAAATGGACAGTTAGGAGCTAATAGCTCACTTAACAGGAGGGGTCACGTTATAAAATTACAGTGAAAAGCCATCAAACAACACACTGACTGCGATTTCAATCAGGAAGGTTTTGTTCCTGCGGCGTTGGAGATTGAACCATTGAAAGTTAAAAATCCACAAAATCTGTATTACTTCCAAAAGCAGGAGAATATTAGCTGGAACATCAGATGTCAACACATTCATAAAGCTATAGAAGTATGCTTTGCATTCTCCACATAACCACAAGGAGTGCTATAGCAAGCATTAGCATGAATTGTCTTTTTCTACAGTCAGTTTTTCTCTTTTAAATCAACTATAGAATCTCACCAAGCAAACTAAACATGTTTATTGCAATCTACCTGAATAACACCACATCTGTTTTAATAGCACAGATATTTGAAGGACACTCCATCACCTTTGAGTTCAGAGATCTGCCACAGTAATGCAATGACACGCTATAAGTGTATACAACTTGCAATGTGTTGGCAAAGCATTCGCATATGCATTTGACTACTGTTATTTATTTAAGTATCATTCAGATACTATTACAGTTTTTATTAACATTTAACATAGTGGTGTGGATTATTGTGATGTTTTTATCAGCTGTTTGGACTCTCATTCTGACGGCACCCATTCACTGCAGAGGATCCATTGGTGAGCAAGTGATGTAATGTTAAATTCTCCAAATCGGTTCTGATGAAGAAACAAACTCTTCTACATCTTGGATGGCCTGAGGGTGAGTACATTTTCAGCAAATTTTCATTTTTGGGTGAACTATTCCAATCCACATTTACAGATTAATTTTAGATGTCTATAGCCCAATTCCATCACATATCTCGAGTGCAGTTGTTAAATCTGTGGAGATCCACTTCAGGTCAGTGGTGTGAGGGCTTGCCAAAACTATCACTGTCCAGCTGCGGTTCAGAAAACAGCAAGAGCTTCAAAATCTCATTTCATCTCAGCATTTCAATGTGGCCACACTGCAGCATCTCTGTTTGATGGGAAAAAAACCCTCCAGAAATCTCCATATTTCATTTAATTAATCTCAGGGTAACCCAAAACCACAAGCAGATGTTCAGCTAATTTCCAGTAATTACTTCTCTCTTTATATCTGCGTAGTGTTTTTGCTAGCTCAAACATGCTTTCTTAATGAAGCTTTCTGCAAGCTGCTGCGCTGGTTATGTGTATTAAATGGACAGTTAGGAGCTAATAGCTCACTTAACAGGAGGGGTCACGTTATAAAATTACAGTGAAAAGCCATCAAACAACACACTGACTGCGATTTCAATCAGGAAGGTTTTGTTCCTGCGGCGTTGGAGATTGAACCACTGAAAGTTAAAAATCCACAAAATCTGTATTACTTCCAAAAGCAGGAGAATATTAGCTGGAACATCAGACGTCAACACATTCATAAAGCTATAGAAGTATGCTTTGCATTCTCCACATAACCACAAGGAGTGCTATAGCAAGCATTAGCATGAATTGTCTTTTTCTACAGTCAGTTTTTCTCTTTTAAATCAACTATAGAATCTCACCAAGCAAACTAAACATGTTTATTGCAATCTACCTGAATAACACCACATCTGTTTTAATAGCACAGATATTTGAAGGACACTCCATCACCTTTGAGTTCAGAGATCTGCCACAGTAATGCAATGACACGCTATAAGTGTATACAACTTGCAATGTGTTGGCAAAGCATTCGCATATGCATTTGACTACTGTTATTTATTTAAGTATCATTCAGATACTATTACAGTTTTTATTAACATTTAACATTTGTATATTTAATTTTTATATAGAAAATAATTAAATATAAAATATATTTTTTCCACATTTACAGATTAATTTTAGATGTCTATAGCCCAATTCCATCACATATCTCGAGTGCAGTTGTTAAATCTGTGGAGATCCACTTCAGGTCAGTGGTGTGAGGGCTTGCCAAAACTATCACTGTCCAGCTGCGGTTCAGAAAACAGCAAGAGCTTCAAAATCTCATTTCATCTCAGCATTTCAATGTGGCCACACTGCAGCATCTCTGTTTGATGGGAAAAAAACACACCAGAAATCTCCATATTTCATTTAATTAATCTCAGGGTAACCCAAAACCACAAGCAGATGTTCAGCTAATTTCCAGTAATTACTTCTCTCTTTATATCTGCGTAGTGTTTTTGCTAGCTCAAACATGCTTTCTTAATGAAGCTTTCTGCAAGCTGCTGCGCTGGTTATGTGTATTAAATGGACAGTTAGGAGCTAATAGCTCACTTAACAGGAGGGGTCACGTTATAAAATTACAGTGAAAAGCCATCAAACAACACACTGACTGCGATTTCAATCAGGAAGGTTTTGTTCCTGCGGCGTTGGAGATTGAACCACTGAAAGTTAAAAATCCACAAAATCTGTATTACTTCCAAAAGCAGGAGAATATTAGCTGGAACATCAGATGTCAACACATTCATAAAGCTATAGAAGTATGCTTTGCATTCTCCACATAACCACAAGGAGTGCTATAGCAAGCATTAGCATGAATTGTCTTTTTCTACAGTCAGTTTTTCTCTTTTAAATCAACTATAGAATCTCACCAAGCAAACTAAACATGTTTATTGCAATCTACCTGAATAACACCACATCTGTTTTAATAGCACAGATATTTGAAGGACACTCCATCACCTTTGAGTTCAGAGATCTGCCACAGTAATGCAATGACACGCTATAAGTGTATACAACTTGCAATGTGTTGGCAAAGCATTCGCATATGCATTTGACTACTGTTATTTATTTAAGTATCATTCAGATACTATTACAGTTTTTATTAACATTTAACATTTGTATATTTAATTTTTATATAGAAAATAATTAAATATAAAATATATTTTTATTCTATGCTATATTAAAAAAAAAAAAATATTTATTTTTTTCTATTTATATATTGCATTTATAGTGTCTGAATAATTTTTGGTTTGACTATATATATATACACACACATATATATATACTGTATATATATATATATAGGCTATATACACACACACACACACACACACTCTCTCTCTCACTCTATATGTAATTTCAGGTAGCATTTATTTTATTTCTTGTAATGAAAATGAACGAAAGGCAGTAAAAACATTAATATTGTGAAATATTATTGCCATTTAAAATATCTGTTTTCTAATTGAACATACTTAAATTTTTGTATTTATTCCTTTGATGAAAGCTGAATTTTCAGCATCATTCCTTCAGTCTTCAGTGTCACATGTTCCTTCAGAAATCATTCTAATATGATGACTTGCTCAAGAAACAGTTATTATTATTACCAATGTTGAAAACGGTTGTGCTGTGTAATATTTTTGTGGAAACTGTGATACTTTTTCTTTTTCAGGATTCTTTGATGAATAGAAAGTTCAAAAGAACAGCATTTATTTGAAGTATAATCTTTTTTTTAAATATTATAAATGTCTTTTGATAAATGTATTTATTATAAATGTCACTTTTGATAAATTTAATGCGTCCTAGCTCAATAAAAGTATTAGTTTTTAATAATAATAAAAAAAAGATTCTCACTGACCTCAAACAGTAGTGTACTGTATATAGAAAGATGTTGCATCTAAACCACGAAACGACAAGAACAGGCCCTCATTTCAACATGCTCCAGTTTGTGCATAAAGGAGGTTAAATTGAGATGTTAAAAGTGTGCCGGTGTGTGTATGTGTTTGTGCATGCGTCTGTGTTTTGCTTGTGTATATGTGTCAGTGTGTTTTTCACCTGGGAACCCGCTCTGCATGTTTACTACAACACACACACACACACACACACACACACCTGCTTGACTGCCTGTCATCGAACAGGTGGAGCGGAACGTAAGGTGTTCATTGTCTCGGTGGCTCACACCTCACTTCAGAAGCCCAAGCAGGGACACAAACTGCAAAATAATCAGCAGAGACGAAACACTCAAGCTGAAAACGCAAAGACAAGTGGTGGCTTATAGTTCGCCGGAGCTGCCCGTGCTAATGCTGTCATTACCCAGTTGATATAGTGTGTGTGTGTGTGTGATTTGGAGGACAGTTAAGAACAATAGAAGCAAATGGCCCCCTGCCAATGAGACACAAAGTGTTTTGATGTGCGTTCAGCTCTTCGTGGTCACAGAAAGTGCTTGTCTGTCAGGTTAATGTGTGCGTTTCTGCGCTTGTGCTGCTCTGTAGTGATAGGAGGATTCTGATTGGCTGAAAGGGTCTAGTTGCGTCTTTGCTTTATTTTTAACCAATCACCTGAGCCGTAAATGTCATGTGACTCACTGGATTAGAATTAGATTAGCAGACAGAGAAAATCATATTTCTTGCACATTTATCAACACAAAAATATTATAATAGAACGCATTTTGGGTATTTTTATGTTGCTTGCAACACAACTTATTTCTTCAAAATATGTTGCTACTTTTACATGTCTGTAAATGGCAAAATGTGCTTTATTTGAAGCTTTATACCCACTGATGAAGAAACTGATAGTGAATTTCACAATTACAAAGAAACAAAGAAACAGCAAATAAGACATTAAATTAAATGTGAAATATTGATGTAGAAAAACTAAAATAGCATTTTCTTGTAAAATGTACTCCAGTAATCTTTATTTACATCTTCAAAAAATATTTTTTACAGTGTATAAAAACAAATTATTTTCAGTATTTCAGTATATAACACATATTCAATTCAATTCAAGTTTATTTGTATAGTGCTTTTCACGATACAAATCGTTGCAATGCAACTTTACAGCAAATTAAGTTTCTACAATATTTAGTGGTAGCTTATCAGTGGTGACTGTCAGTTAATGTACATGTACAGAAATGTACGGAAAAATCAATTAAAGACGTAATCAAACAGACGATGAACACTATTAACAGCAATTATTATATGATGCAATCAAACTTATAGCAAAATGTGAAAAAAACTTTACTTCAAGCCTTTATATATAATGTATTATAAAAGTAGGCTATCTTTAATGCATTAAGTATGCCTTGTAATGCACCTTATAATGCATTGTGTGATCTCATTATTAATTCTAACCACAGTTATAATAATACTTATCTATTCACTGTTGCACCTTCAGAAAGTATATAGTATTAAAAACACACATCAAACAACCAATTTCAGATGTAACAAGGAATCTGCAAATATTACATTGCATTTTAACTTTGGTTACAATTATTTATGAAAATATATAATGAATAACAAGGTACATTATAAATACCTTGATAATGCATTATAGATAAAGGCTTCAAGTAAAGTGTGTTACCGATGCTTTTTTGCCCACATAATGATGTAGTTATGGCATCTACTAGCAGGCACTAACTGCCAATATAACCAGCCAATCTTTAACCTATTAAAATGGCACAGAATTTATAAAATTTTTTCAATGCCTTCCAAGTGGTTCAAGTTTATTACAGGAACTTCTATAGGTCATTTTAAGAGTTTTAGACACACCAAAATACAGTTAGCTAAAGGTCAGCTATCCAGAGCTTCATTTAAACAAGCCAGATCTGGTTTATTTGACATAATAGGGTATAATAACATTCAATATGCATGTAAAAAAAAATTTAATTGGTTTTTAAAACTGTCAAAGATGGTTTTTATTAATTAAAATAAAGCTGAAATTAAAAAAGAAAATCAGAAATGAAAATCAGCAACTAACTGAATTAATTTAAGCTGCAGTACTAAAATGACTAAAACCTAAATGAAAATGAAAATTGAAAATGTAAAACTAAAAGCTAATTCAAAATGCAAAATCCTAATAGTATATAAATAATGCTAAAATAAGTGTGTAATCTCTAGTGCCACTAGTGACAAGAAGACTCTTTTCAGATATATAATGTTTATTTATAAATACCCTTAAAAAAGTAATAAAAATACCATTCATATATATATATATATATATATATATATATATATTAGCACCTTTGGCAATACTGTGCAAGTCATGCCAATAAAGCTCATTTGAATTTGAGAGAGAGAGAGAGAGAGAGAGAGAGAGTTTGGGCCTAATTTTAATATGAACTTCAGTAAAGACTCCTGTCAGTAAAAGTAAAAAATCAAGACAGACTGATTTTATGCTCCAAACACCACCACTCATGTTGCCTTTTAAGATGTTTAAGAAGTTTGCATTGCATGTATCATTCTTGGAAAGTCAATTTCAGGAGGCATATCAACGAGCTCAGGGCTAATTTTCATCCAAGATGGTGAATTGTAAATATACTTCAGTTTCATTCAATAATGAAATGCTAAAAATAGTTCCAGCTAATCAAAAATGAGCTATATAATTCATATATTTTCATATGTATTCACCAACTACTGATTGATGAATCACAGGGTTGTTAACTAAAACCATAAAAAAGCATTTTTGTGATTTGAAATATGTTAACTGAAATCAAATCAAATACAAAAATCTTAAACTTATTTTATTTCAGCTAGTTGCCAAGGCAACATTTTATATTATCATTCAGTTTAAATTAATGTACTAAAATAACTAAAAATGAAATAAATTAATACAAATATATAGACATAAAAAACTAATAAAAATAAATAAACACAAAACAAAATTACTAAAATATTAACTACAATTAAAATGGAAATTATATAAACTAAAAACTAATTCAAAATATTAATAAAAACTATAATAGCATCTCAGTGATACCAAAATATGTTTAAGCATTATACAATGTTTTAAATTGTTGTTTTAAATTACTAATAATATAATATAATATAATATAATCAATTAATAATATATTAATGATCATTTAATGTGCTGTAACCACATCTCCCAAATAAGTGAACAAAACACATTTTTTAAATGAGGGCTTTGAAATGAGATGGAATAGAAGCCTGAAGTGCAACGGCGCTACATGCATTTTTAAACAAATAAATGCAGGCTTTCAAAAAAAAAAAACATTAAAAAAATCAAAGCTGCACTCTAGTATTATATGTCTAGCATTATGTCTTGCACAGGAAAACACTCACGTGTTTGGAGAAAATGTAAATATCTAGTGAATAAAATGCATGTTTACAAAAAGGATATTAATCCAAGTCAGTTATTTGTCCAGCATTATTTTCCCCCTTCCTCACCACTGACATTTATGAAAACTTTTGGTACAGCAATTGTTCCTATGTGTGACATTTTCATTTGCTTTTAAAGTCAAGATGTTAGGACGTCACTCGCCTGTCCAGAGACGAAAAATACAACGCGACAGTGGCTTCAAATCTTGAGAGCACAGCTACTTTAGATGAAAGAGTGTGATGGGCCTTTCATCTCCAGAGAAAAGGTCACAAATACCCTGGTGCAATGTATCACATGCTGATAGATGTTTTAGATATAAGAAGAACTTGCAAAGACCTTGTTTAAATATCCAGGTTAACGGTGCATCTGTGGCCAGATCGTCTTTGAAGCCTGGAGATCGGGACGAGGGCCCGATGGCTTCAAACGCCAGTCATTTCGGTCCCAAAGTTTGCCCAGGGGAGAACGGGAAGGCTAGTTCTGTATCGAAAGAGAGAGAGAGAGAGTTAAATTTGCCAACCATAGAGAAATCCCCCTCATGGGGAACTTGAGGAGGCTGACATTTTTAGATCACAGGGTCAATAGTTAAATTAATGAACTTAAAGGGCACTTTAGATTTTTTTTAAACAGATCTGAGCCCTCATTTATCACAAACTACCCATACTTATACTACATCAAATCATCTTAAGATTTAAGACATTTTAAGACAGTTTATCACTGATAACCATGCCCATAATTTTTTTTTGCCATTTTATACAGTGATTCTAGGTGAAAATCTGCATAATTAATTTGACCATGGTCTAATGTGTTAAATGAGACTGAGTAAATTTGAAGTAGATTACACCAGTGCTATTTTAGTATAATCAATATTCTATTATAGTTTGGGGTAAGTTTGAAATATATCTTATTTTTAATATTTCCTGTTTTCATTTAAATTTTAGTAAAATTGTAGTACTTTTGTGTGTTTTTGGTCATTTTTATAATTTTTTAATATTCATATTTAATATGTCTATATAGTTTTTATTATGTTTTAGATTTTAGTTTTTAAGTTAAGCAAGTACATAGAAACATTTTATATTTTCCGTTTTCATGTATTTTTTACATACAGTTTTTTACATTTTGTTTTATTTCAGTTAATGAGCTTTGAGATGCAATTTTTTATTTTTGTGTGTGTGTGTGTGTGTGTGGTTTTAGTTTTCAATAATAACCCTGGATTATACCACAATAAAAATGTCAATTACTGTAATTGTCCAGCATTATTCTCCCCTTCCTCAGCAGTGACATTTATGAAAACTTTATAAAAAGCAATTGTTCCTTTTAATACTAATAATCCCTTTAATCATTTTGTCAATCATTTAAGACATTTTAAGCTTTAAGCTTATCATTATCTTTATTTTCATTTTTTATTTAGTTGCATTTTATGCACAAATTTTAGGGGAAAATGAGTGAGTAAATATGAAAGTGAATATACCACAATGAAAATGGTGTTGTCACGATGTGCCTACGGTGAGGAGCGAGGAACAAGGAGCGAGGAACGAGGAACGAGGAGAACGCAGGAGAATCATAATCAACAGTCTTTATTGACATCTAGGAAATCACACGTAGGACACGGGACCGACGTTCAATACCGGACGAAGAACTCTGAACAAAACACTCCTTAAGTACACAACTTAATCAAGGGAAGATGAGACACACCTGGAATCAAATTGGAAACAATCAGGGAGCAGGAACAGGAAGACCAAATAAGGGAATAGGAAAACACAAGGGAAAACTAGATCTAAAGGTACACGGGACACGAAGGAAACTAAACAAAACACACAGAAAAGTCCATGGCGTGACATAACGCCCCACTCCGGAAGGTGCGTCCTCGTGCCATATAACATCAAAGGTGTGGGAGGGTGGGCGCATTGAAGGTCCCTCAGGACAGGCTTAGACGGGAACAGGGACGCCTCCAAGGCGGTACTGGATCCGGGCACCATGGCGGAGCAGGCAGACTAGGACACCATGGCGGAGCAGGCAGACTAGGACACCATGGCGGAGCAGGGAGACTAGGACGTCATGGCGGAGCAGGCAGCTCGGGGGGCCGTGGTGGAGCAGGCAGACTAAGAAGCTATGGCGGAGCAGGCAGACTAGGACACCATGGCAGAGCAGGCAGACTAGGACACCATGGCGGAGCAGGGAGACTAGGACGCCATGGCGGAGCAGGCAGCTCGGGGGGCCGTGGTGGAGCAGGCAGACTAAGAAGCTATGGCAGAGCAGGCAGACTAGGAAGCCATGGTGGAGCAGGCAAACCAGGAAGCCATGGCGGAGCAGGCAGACCAGGAAGCCCTGGCGGAGCAGGGAGACTAGGACACCATGGCGGAGCAGGGAGACTTGGGCGCCATGGCGGAGCAGGGAGACTTGGGCACCATGGTGGAGCAGGCAGCTCGGGGGGCCATGGTGGATCAGACAGTTCAGGAGGCCATGGCGGAGCAGACAGTTCAGGGGGCCATGGCGGAGCGGCCTCCGTGGC
>NW_015645567.1:1092014-1118190 GCF_001515625.1 Sinocyclocheilus rhinocerous | reverse complement strand
GAGGATTCCTTCCCTCCAGCTTAGTCCCGTGGTGTCTGGGAGGTCCACGGGACGATGGTAATTGGCCCCGTGCCAGAACAGAGAGTTGATGGTGGCGTCATCCAGTGCCGTCGCTGCGGCGAGCCCGCAGAACTCACAGGCATACTCGACGAAAGGGAGATCTCTACGAGCTAGGGCAATGAAGCGTGCCGTGATCTCCATAATCGCGGGGGGAGGGGAAAAAAAACGGAAAACAAAAAACTTTCAAAACGAAAACAAAAACACGGGGAGAAGGGGCGCCGCTTACTTTCGGTTTTCAGTGCTGTCTTCTGTCACAATGTGCCTACGGTGAGGAGCAAGGGGCGAGGAACGAGGAATGAGGAGAACGCAGGAGAATCATAATCAACAGTCTTTATTGACATCTAGGAAATCACACGTAGGACACGGGACCGATGTTCAATACCGGACGATGAACTCTTAACAAAACACTCCTTAAGTACACAACTTAATCAGGGGAAGACGAGACACACCTGGAATCAAATTGGAAACAATCAGGGAGTAGGAGCAGGAAGACCAAATAAGGGAATAGGGAAACACAAGGGATAACTAGATCTAAAGGCACACGGGACACGTAGGAAATTAAACAAAACACACAGAAAAGTCCATGGCGTGACAGGTGTAAAGAAACTACTGAAAAATTATTAGATTAGAACTGGCATTTTTTTGTTGTTGTTGAACATGCAGACTAACTTCCGCATTACTAACCATTTATTCACCTGTCAATCACTTCAAGTGTGCATGTAGGTGCACATACAGCAAATCCATCATGACTGGAGTGAGCGAGTGTGACCTTAAGCCTGATGCATGAATTCACGGCACATTCCCAGCGTTCCCGGCGGAGGCACGGGGATTACGGACTCCTATCTCTCAAGGACACACTCGCTCAGGTGAGCTGTGTGGTATCACTGCCTGTGCTGTCCTACGGTTCCCATAAGCCCCTGTGTGCCTAATTTAATCCCGTACGGTCCCCACACACCTCCCGCGACCCACGAAAATCCCGCGGTTTATTTTAGTGTGCTGTGACGGGATATAAGAAGACTATACCCCACAAAATCCTGCTGCAACACTCACATACACATATACACACATTCAGCTGGAATTATTAATATGTGTGTTAATATGATTTGCTTGAAATGCTTTGGGGTGTTTATATGATATAGCGTAATATCAGGGGTTTCTACTGAAGAGACAAATCCACACAATTTCTGGAGTCAGTGCAGATAAATGTGTCTCTATATAAATTAACAAACCTTAAAACACACTGTCTATCAATTCAGATCAATATCTGCATTCAAATCAATATGTATTTAACTTAGCAGCCACATAATATGATGCATCTATGGAAGACAGATAGGGCCAAAACTCCTTGAACGGAACATGAGAAATGTGATCGTGTCAACATGCACTGTTCGTCCGTGTTAACACGGCAATTTTGAACACGTTTCTATTGTATGTGTAGCCACGTACTTTCTAGACGTCTTAAGGCATCAGTTTTTGCTGCGTTTATTTAGTATTTGACTTGAAAGAACATAGAACTAAACAACTAACAAGGACGTGACAAATCATGACGTAAGACTGACATCACACACAACCTACAGATGCATGATCCTTCCTGAACAAATGTAATGTCTGATGTTTGCACACGTGCATACCATTACAACACGCTTCATGAATAAACATGACGTCTGATGTGTTGTATGCGTATATACCAACGTTCCATTGTGTCACATATGCAAATATAGTCTCAAATACAGCTATTTCACTGGATGATGTACATGTTGTCGCATTAACATGGACAAACAGTGCACGTTGACGGTCACATTTCAGTTTAAAGTTCTGTTTAAAGACTTTTGTCCCCGTCAGCCTTCCATACAAGTCTCGTGTGTTCAGCCAACAGAATTTCTGCATGTGAATGCCATGCTCAGAGCTCCAACATGCTTTTACTGTAACAGTGTGGTAAAACACAACATTATCCTCCTCAATAGATTACACACAAACACCAACACATGTTTTCTGTCTGTCAGAGGTTCAGGTTTCATCATATTACGCTCTGTGTGTTCTGTAGGCCCACTCATGATTGGTAGGCCCACTCATGATTGGTAACCGGGGGCAGATGTGGTCTGGTCCATGTTGTCTAGTTCAAGCTTTATTTAATCCAATCATTAGTTTAAAAGCCCTCAGATTGTGTAAGAAACAGATTACAGAGAATTGACACTGATTTGCACAGGAGAGCATGAAAGGTTAAGGCATGCATAATTGAAAAGTGAGATCTGAATATCTTGAGAATGTGAAAGTTCAAAAGGTGGCCTTCAAAGCCCTCATATGGAATACTTTTTTCCAAAAGAACAAACAGTGGCGTCTGGGTAAAATGTGAAGTGTATTGATTGGTCAGTGCGTTCTGTTGCTCCCACATTATGACCAGTGGCATTTACCAGCTCATTTCTGCAGTTAAAGTAAAGTTGGACTCTCTCACTCATATCATACGCTTTTTAAGATCATTGTACTTTTTCCCTGAGGTGCGCTTATAATGTTAGTCAAGGTTTTTGTGCAAAAAAAGCAACCACAGCTGCCGTTTTTTTACCGTAAATTTTACGGAATTTTTTTACAGTGTAGTTTAGTTTTCCATTTTCCACCTTCTCTCAATATTAAATGGCATTCACAATCAATTTTACTTCCATAATTAGACATTTCCAAACACAACAGGATTTTCAACAAATGTAAAAAAAATAAAACAGGATGGAACTTGATTTATTCCATCAGGAACTGATTGGATGGTGAATAGATATAAATGGATCTCAAATCTCCACTCAAATCTCTAATATTGATTTCAAGGCGTAATTAAAGAAAATAGTATAAAATAAAAACATAAACAAAATAAATCATTTTCCTTCTTTTTTGGATATGATCTTATGAACATTCTCCAGCAAACATCAATGGTCTGAAGGATCAACTATGCTATTTTTTCACCTCTTCCTTCCTACTGGATATCTTCTTAAACCTCACTCAAGGAACATTTCCAAAAAATGTTTCCTTCCATCTCCCTTCCATATTCTTGTCAAAGCACAACATTGAAGATATCCAGCCAGCTGGCGAAGCTCCAACAATATAAAACCTTGAGTCTTTGCCTTCTTTTGGAATGCAAGAGTTCTTAGACCAAACCTAATTCAAACCTAATTCAGAACCTACTGAATTCTGTGTTTTAAAATATAAATATGTTGCTAATTTAAAGAAGCAATTCTATAATGTATAGATGAAATATAATGAAATAAAAATTTCATATGCTCTGGTCAGTCTCGGGCACTTAACTTTATTTATTAGAACTTGATTATTTACACAAATGATGTAAGAAAAGGATGGAAATAAACAGCTAAATTTAACCATACAGTTACTCTTCTGTCGTTTGATCAGACAGGATAGAGTGGAGTGACACAAACCAAGTAACACCACAAAATATCAGTAACTAGCCTAAGCCATTGCTTATACTCGCTAGTACTGCTGTTTTCCCTCCAAAATCGTGTCACTTCCTGGGCAGTGATGTCATTGAGGGAGTGGCTTTTGTTTGTTAAAGGGATTTGTTAAAGACTAACAGGATGCCAGGAAAAACCTATAAATGGATTATCAGCTCAAAGTTTTATGTGAAACAACTAAATGAATAAGCAACTGGAATGTTTTTATTTTATTTTTATTTTTTATTAAAACCGAAACATCTTCTCAAATCAAAGTGATTTACAATTCACTGATATGTTTACTTAATTGTGATATTGAAATAAAAAAAGTGAGTGTAAGATTTTATCCAGTATATTAAGACATTTAATGGGGGACGTGATATATTATGTGACCCTGGAATACTTTCTGAGGAGTTTTCTGTGGATGTGTGTCTGTGAGAGCAGGAGGTTGTGGTGTTCCTGGCTGCAGTCGTTCATTGTTTCAGCGATTCTGCTTCCTGTTGAGGCTGTGAGGGGTTCTGTCCGGCCCGGCTGGCTCTGCAGTAATTGTAGGGTGTTTGGGTCTGGTTGTCTTGTGATAAAGGATCAAAGTTGACCACTGCCCAGCACTAAACTCCTGTGTTAGCAACACGTCAACAGTCGACATTTACAACCAGCGTTTCCTCCCCAGGAGGAAGTGTACAGCGCTCTGCTGCCGTTACATTAGATACCGTATCTCTTTATCCGGCCGTTCAGAGCACTGGTCGATGAGTTGAAGAAAAGGACATTTCACAAATGGCCCACAAGCGATGAAACGTATAAAAGGAACCCGTTTAATGCTTTATAGCTGCATGCATTTTTTTAAATGTTAAAATATCAGTGGGTATATGCTTAGAATGGCTTTCTACTCATGCGAATTTACATGTGGATCTTCTGCATGCATGGAATACCCAAATGACCTAATACATTGACTAAAATGTGAAGTATACAACCAGATCACTCTAGGTGCGTTCCATTCGACCGTAAGTGGACTGCGAAGTGGACTTCACAGGGTATTCCGCCATTTTAAGTGAGATTCCAATTCGAAGGGAGTGAACATGTTCGGTTCCAAGGGCACTGCGAACGGCATAGGGAATAAGGGAACATCGATACATCACTTCACAGGAAGTGGAGAGGGAAAATCACCCAGCTGTCATTGCGCACCGCGTCACCAGTCAGAACTAACGATGGAGCTGAGCCGTTAGAAGAGTTTTTAAAAGGCTCTGCAATGGAGGGGTTGCAATAAATGTTGTTATTATACAAATTAGAGGATTTATGAATGGTTATGGCCATGAATGTTACATTTGCATATTGTATTGTATGAATAGGTGAAACTAAGTAAAACCAGGGAGAAAGAGCTGAGGCTCTGTAATTTTTTTTATTTTACTTTATTTACTTCAGGAGAGTTCACTTTGAGGCTGCATGTGGGAAAGCGCACGAGATGAGACCACAACAATCTGTTAAGTCTAAACATATACATTTGGACAATATTTATTAGATACATAATTGTAAATGTATTTTATATGTATTTAAATTTGAAATAAAATAAATTACAATATTTATTTATGTTATATAATAATCTGCGTGACCCCATCGTTGCCTTTCTTTGATGAAGTTCCAGGGCGTTCCAAATGAGCGATTATTGTCAGTGAAGTCCACTTCAACGGATATCCCGTGCTTAGAGAGTAGGGAGCAGTGAACACTGCGTAGGGACCCTGTCAATCGGAACGCACCTTCTGTGTGAGGGCCAATTCCCATAATGCAATGCTCTCATTTTGATAAATAAACCAGACGTGAAATCAGCTGTAATTTTTCAACTCTTTACTAGTTATTTGATCATTGGCAAAAGGTCTTATTTTTGCACATTTTGAAGATTTTAATACAAATTATATTTATTTTTTATAATTATATTTTTTTATACATACTGACATACTAACCAGATGGCACTGAATTAAACAAGCAACATGGTGAAGTTAAGTGACAACAATTAAACATATTAATGTTTAAAAGGGCTTTAAAAAGTTATCCATGGTTTCATTCTAAACCCCAGGTAAATGAAATCCAGGGTTAATTTTCATGTTTCACATTGCTCATAATTTAGCCAGGGTAAACAATTAATATTCATATGCTGACCTTTCATACTTTACTTTCCTAAACCCCCGGGTTAACATTCTCATTTGCATATTGTAAGGTGTCAGTGACATTGATTGGACGAACGCAGCACGCAGCCTGTTTACATAATGGCTCTATCCTCATATATAATGTACTATCAGGTTTTTTCTGATTGGACTTTTCGTACTATAAATGTAGGCATGAAATGGTTTCGCTCCAAATTACGTTTTTTTTCTTTTCTCCTCAAAAGCTGAAACGATTTTCCATGACTGTACAAAAGCATGCGAATAAGAGCGACGCGATTGGTTGTTGGTTGCTAAGCATCTAGCTGGAACATTCTAACACAGCATCGATACCAAAGACTATAAAATACCCAACATGTGTCACTCGTATAGTTTTGAATAAGGAAAAATGCAACTCTCTATAATATAGAGTCTATATGGTTGCTCTATCTAAGGAAGCCCCGCCTTCTGAATAAAAGAGCCAATCGCTAATTGGTAAAGTCATCACGTCACTGCAGCTGCCGTTAGAAGTCCCGTGCTGCGTCCAAAATCGCATACTTCCCTACTTTATAGTATGTGAAAAACAGTATGTTAGCTGAGTAGTATGTCCGAAAACGTAGGCAGCTGACTTGCTGCCTCGCTGCCGTATGAGGCAATGACTTTGCAGGCAGCGTTTTTGCACGAAGGCACCTCATGAAACTGATTTTGGACAGGCTTCTGAGGCAGCGTAACGGTTTAATGATCTACAACAAAACAGAACGAGTTTTTGTGATAACTAAATGAATATTTAATTACTATAATACTGATTTCTCGCTAGAAATAACATCAAAAGTGCAAAAAGTTAGTCAGAAATATACATTTACACACAAACTGACCACCAAACGCAACTTTCAGACGCCATCTTTATTTTTTAGCTCAACCGTCACGGAATGGAACGCACAGGATTGTGGGATATCAAAGGCAGCGAAGGATACATCTATGCTGCCTTCAAAATTCGATCAGAAGAAGGTGCCTCCCGAGACAGGAAGTAAAGCAGAATTTGGATTCGGACGTGCCTTGATGCCTTGGAATGCTGCCTCCGAAGGCAGCATTTTAGAGTTTTCGGATGCAGCCCATGGGAGAGAATTTATGAATGGAAGGGAAGCGACGAAATGGACACTGGTGGGTCACGTGACAGTAGCACATCCGGATTTCATTCAAACTACCCTCATTCATACTATATACAACATACTTTTTTTTAACAGTTGTGAAGTAAATAAAAAAATATATATACCTACCCAGACAGTACATGATTTCAGATGCACCATCAGTTGCTATAGAAACAGTCAGCGCTCTGAGACGCGCGTTTAGGACTGCGCATGCGCACTGGCGGGTCTAGCCTGAAAAATAAGCTTTTTTAACGCTATTTGAGCAAAAGAAGCATTTATGAGACAGTTGTCAGATTCAAATATGAAATTTAATCGTAAGCTTGGCGAACAGTTTTGGAGAATTTGATGTTTCCCCATTCAAAGAAATAGGAGCTGCACTTGCATGCCCGAGAGGCGTTTCAAAGACGGCCGCCGAGTGAAATTACTTGCCTTAAAGGGACTTTGATTGACACGTTTGGCAATGCAATGTGGGATTAAAAAGCGGTGCTAAATTCGCTTCGAAATTATAGGTGTGAAACGTTCCTCTCCCAGATAGCACACGCATGTCTGACTCTGCAAGATGTCTGTTACAGATCGCTTCATCTGGAAAGCATCTGTTATGTACAAATATCTGATAGATATTTTAAAGACATTTTTCTAAATGTCTTTTTGACATCTAATAGGAAACGTCCTATAGACATATTGCAGATGAGCAAACATACGTCTTGCAGATGTAAATGTAGACGTCAAATAGACATCTCTGTGATGTACGTGTGCTATCAGGGCTACCAGTGGATAAAAGCGGGGTTTAGAACGAAGTTTAGCACAGCTAGGCATGATGAAGCGGATATCGTCCTCTTTTGGAAGACCAAACAAAGTAGTTTCGCTTTCACAACGAAACACAACATGATCTCCACAACATGGCAGCGGCGACAACAGCAAGAATTAAAGTTACGCCTTCTTTCTTTGCGTGAACATTTGGGCGGTGTTATGCAAATCTTCCCACATAGTGACGTAGACATGTGGGGGCGTGTTAGAACGAGCCGTTTTAGGTAGGCGTGGCTGACTCTTAACTTTTATAAAGAATATCTCTTTGGATTTGAGACTTTAGTCTTTGCAACTTTACAGATCTTCTTTATGCACCAAGAGCTTGTAACACTCCAAAGAGAAAGGAAAAATTGAAATCGCATCATACGACCCCTTTAAACCATAAAGTATATGCAGTAAGTTAATAATGTACTCTAAACATAAGCAAACATTGATGTCAGTGCTAGTTTTTCAGTGCATGGGACTTCTGAAGGGCCTCATCCTGTGTCCGCAGTCAGTGGTGTGATGTGCCAGGCCTGAAGTCACAGAAAAGCTTGAATTTGTCACCGTCTTCACTCAAGCACTTGGATATCTCCCCCCGAAACCCCCGGCCTCCTGTTCCACACCGCTTTGGCAGGAACAGATCTCCTCACAGGCCTGAAAATGCTTCATGGGAATTATGGCTGAGGCTATTACAGATTGTTCTTCCAAATGTACTGAGGGGCTGATGGTCTGGGCAAAGCGCTCCATCTTGGATTGACTGTGCATCTGTGCTCTCAGTAACAAAATGAGAGTGAAAAGCGTTGGTCAGCACGGGTCTTCGTCCCATCTGTCCGTTCCGCTGATGAAGAGAGGTGGAAAAACTGCTAAACTCTGCTGTTTTTGCAGCCCAAAGCAAACGTGGAAAAGAATCATATGCATTCTTTTAAAACATTAATTTCTCAGTCTCAAGTGAAAAGGGGCAGTGTGGTTCCGCCCCCCCCCAAGAGTGTTACTTTTTATTTTTCGACTCTTTAACATATCTGAACCCTGTCCATGTTTTTTGTGTGTGTGTGTGTTCACATAGCTAATGCGACAAGGTCACCAAGTGTCATCTCATTCCACTGAAGCAAAACAATTTTAAAATAATTTCGGTCAAAAGTGACTGAAGAGGCCCAGTGGGTTAAGGGCATTTACTCAGGTTTCTGCGTATCGTAAATTTTGCTAAATGCGACATGTAATTTACACAGTGTGAAGCTGCCCACCTTATCAGTGTGAGAATGAGTTTTACCTGCAGTATTTAACTTCATTCAGTCCTTCGCGTTCTTGACATCTCAATGGTTTTAAGCTCTTGGCTGGCAATTCCTGGAAGTGCGCCATTAAAAGCAATCGAGAATGTGAGAGGATCTGTTTTTGTGTAACTGTGGTCAACCTTATCGTTCTGCTTCAAGTGTGAAGGAGCAACTCAAGTGTCATAATCTTCCACTGCAGCCTGTTTGTCCACTTCCTGTTTAGTTTAGACAAGAGGGACACATCTTTGTTGAACTGGCATCTGGAAATTAGCAAACTGTAAATCCTAAAGCTAAGAACCCAGAAGCACAGAAGCTCAAGACAAAGGACGGATTGCTGGAAAAACTATAATGATAGTTTAAGAGTTTACTTAAAACTGAGAGCATTTTCTTATTATTTATCCTAACCATTTATTCCAAATCTATTGAGTTGATACCATTTTAAGCAGATTCCCAATGTGAAGGATTTTCCAAAATGCAGTCAGCACAATTATTCCTTATTCTTATTCCCAGAATGCATTACAAGTTTGGTGAAGAAATACATGCAAAATGGTGTATGAGTGAGAAATGTATCAGAAATTATACTGTAAATTGTAAAATAGATTTATAAAAAAATCGGTCATGTAAAAAGTGTCATGCACACAAATGACTCAATGATTTGCTTCCTCTCAAAAAACTAATTTTAATTAAAACAAAAATGTTGAATCATTAACAAGTTTATAAAACAGTGATTTAGTTACATAAATAAATTGATATCGGTGTATCAAATCTGAAATTCAACTTCATGAGAATGTTGACACGGGTGAAGAAGTACAATCGTTTACCTTTCATAATAAATAAAATGGAGAAAAATTATATTTCGGTTTCTAAACGAACAAAAAAATAAAAAGAGCTACAGACATACCTCTAAGGAAGGGGACACTCGACAATGTTTCTGCACCAAAAAACATAGGAAAACTGCTTTTTAAAGCACAGAATACAGAACCATTCAGCTAAAATTAAAGACAGTAAAGTTGTAACCAAAGTCGGTTGGCTTTCATTTTTAACGAACAAGTTTGGTAGTTAGAACTCCAGTTTGGTTATTTTAAAGCATTAAGACAAGGCAAGAAAGAAGGCTGTTTTCGTTTCGTTGAGGAATCCTATAGGAACGACAAAAGGAAAAACAAAAAAACAAGAAAAGTAAAAAAGCAACTAAACAAAAGCGTTTAAAAAACGTTTGAACAGTCAGACCTACACAGCAACTTTCTGTCTTGCACAAAGTTAAGATGTCAGCAGATAGGCATGTACATGTTATTGTGCATAAAAATGGAGCTTCGTCGTGACTCGATTATTGTGGAAAGAAACAAGAGCGTCAGGCCAATCGCTCGGCATGTTTGCGTTAACATCGATACTGTTGGATCTACATTTCTAGGCGTTTTTTTGAGGCACATGGGCCTGCGTTTCTTGCATTCCCAATTCTTAATGCTAAGGCTTGCTGCTCTGGTTCACTGGGTGTCCGTCCAAACCACTGGTGCCCTGTGCGGTCGGGTCTACGCCAACACATTCCAGACCGCTCGGATCGTGCATCGGAGGTGGCTCTGCATAGATACCCAGCACACAGGTTCACTGCCCAAATCCAGCCCCGACAGCACGGCTGTGTTCGGAATAGCACGTTAGCGTACGGTTACTGCGGCTGCAGTGTGTAGTATGGATACTGTGCAATGCGCTTTAAATGGGATTAAATGTGAAAAACACCCAGGTTCATTTCCAAGATTAACTGAATTAAACATGCAACGTCATGAAATCACGTGAAACGTTAATTGTGGAATAATGCCTACCGTTTCGCATACTATTTCTCACGCAGTAAGCAGCGCGCTAGCCTTCCATTCCGAACACAGCCCGAGACTCGCGTTTAGTCCCTCTGATATGTTTTGTTTCAAACCAAGGTACTGCAGCTTCAAGTATTTTGCATTACATAGAATATTCTTTTTATAAATTAGTTAACGTATACATTTCTTTTCAATATTCAGACATATACTATCATATATACAGTACAATAAAATGCTCTCATTCTTTCATGACCATTTTTATCTTTTTTTCTTTTCTTTTTTTTTTCCAAAGAGAATCCCTGAGATGTATGTCGACAGTCGCTAAGTTTCCACAAGCGCAAGCACAATGGGGTTGAAGACTGTGTGTGTGTGTGTGTGTGTGTGTGCGCGAGACATGCTTTTGGACGAAACAGCACTGCAAAGCCACGCAATTAGCCTGGTGAACTGAAAAGGAAACTCAAAAAATGGAGACGTGTTTTTGTTTTTCTCGTTTCTAACACTTCTTTAGTACACTGGTAACGTGTGACTGGTTCAGGAAGGAGTAAAGCTGAAGCCGTACGAGGTACTTGTCACTTAGGATGGAGGTGTTGTTTGGTTTAAAGCCATATTTCTTCTTCACTTTGAGGCTGTGAATATTTAACAGAGAGATCTGGAGTGCTGTGTGGACTTTCGCCACTGGACAACATATACTCAGTGTAAACCGTAACATCGTGACATACTCTCACACGCTTTCACACAAATAAAGGGGAAACGCACAAACTTCCACAACATGACAACGTTCCACTTTTTTTTTTTTTCTTTTTTTTACGCAAACGTAAGTCTATACACATAATACCGGTGTGGTTTGTATTGTTTTTGTCATTTCTTTTTTGACTTAAAAAGCGTACAAAGGTGGACTAGCCGAACCGCTCGCGCACGAGCATCATGAGTTTCTTTTTGCCTTTGTATATCTGTTTCAGGTTGTCTATGAATTGTGTGAACTGAATGTGTCCGTCGTGCGCCATGAGGAAAGTCTCTCTGGCTTTGCTGAGGAACTCGATGAACTCGCTGTAGTGCCGCGGGCTGATGTGCGTGAGCCGCGAGTGCGTCGTGTTGATGTAGGCCCCGATCGTAGCGTCCAAGAGCTGTCTTAGCGGGGCTTTGTCCAACGACATCAACTTCCCAGAGTTCCTGCGGCTGTGCAGCGCCACCATGCCAGGCGTGGTCAGTGTGCAACGCCGCAATATGTCCGACAGCACGGTGGCACACTTGACGCTTTTCACCACCAGCGGGATGATGGCGGCCAGCTCGTTCTTTCCCAGCGAGTGGCTGAGCGCACAAGCCCACAGCACGTCGTTGATGGCGGGATGCGTGTCCTGGTTGTAGCTCAGGTTCAAATGCACCATCGCGAGCGTGGCCAGTTTGTACGCGCGCATGGGGTAGCCGCGGTGCTCCATGTAGCGCGCGATGGTGAACAGCTGCGTGTAGCTCATGCCCGTGGTGGCCGCATCCAACACGATCTGGTAGGCCGTCTCGAAGGCGATGTGGTCCTTCTCGCAGAGCGTGAGGGCCGACAGCGCGCAGTTCTGAGGGTCCTTCATGGCGCACTGCAGGGCTAACGTCCGCGCGCTGCTCGCCAGGTTCTCTTGCTGATGGCAGTCCAGGTGCAGCCGTACGATGGTGCTGTTGGACATGACTGTGGTGGCCACGATGCTCGTGGCCTCGGTGGGCGTGAAGAGGGTGAACCAGCTCTGCATGATGCTGTCCAGTGCGTAGACCCCTGCAGACACAGACAGGGGAGCAGAATGTCACTCAACTTCCAAAAAACAAAACTGTCCCTGTTTACTTTCTTTATACATGTTCGTACTGTGCTTAATTTGTCAGAGCACATAAAAAGTCTTCATGATATTTCATCAAAAAGTCATAAATTATATTTATACACAATGTCATTAAGTAATTTGCCATTTCTAAATGATTTTATTGATTAATTTAAATAATGACCATTTAAATATATCATTTATGAATTTATTTGATAGTATATAAATGATAGTATATAAAAATAAATTTAAGTAATTATATATATTTTTATAAATTATATTATTTTTTACAATATTTAATATTTTTTATATTTGATATAATATGTATATATTTTACATTTAAATAATTGTATAATTTTATAATGTTAATATTTAATTCATGAAATTAATAATGCATCCATGATGATTTTCATTTTCATGATACATTTTTTTATTATAATTTTTGCAATAGCTGTGGAACAATTATTATTTTATTATTGAATAAAAGTAATTTCATTATATTATTTTACTATTAATAAACAATAGTATTTTTTGCCTCCAGGAGCTCTGCTTTTTCCGAAGAGAATCGTAAAGCTGTATATTTCTTTTATAAATATGATAAAACTAAAGACTTTTTGGAGATATGAAGGATGCAGTACTACTCTATAGGTACTCAAGATTAACATGAGATTGGGTGAAACTGTGTGTGTTATGCCCCCTTTAAATTTTAAATTGCTGCAATTTTATATAAGCAACAAGTCACTCATGGCTGATTATTGGTTATTCAACCCAGTTTCGCTACCATACCATGGTAAAATCCCTGTAACAGCCTTGATTGCCTGATTGCTTTTTTGTAACTGGCCAAAATCTGGTAACAGTGAAAGCTGAAGGCTCAAACTTACCAACTTCTGTGGCACATGTGACTAGCCATCGTACCATCTCTCGCCGCCGCCAGTTCAGCGTTGAAAGCGTCATACGCATTACCTGCAATTTATTAGAAAAGAAAACGTAAGGAAATGGGCAAAAACAGGTAAAGTGGAGATCACAGTGTGCTGATGGATGAAGCGGTGGATGGATACCTGAAGACCCAGCTCCAGGGAGACCTTCAGCAGAGTGATGTCCGGCAGACTGTCCATGAGCGTCGCTATCTTAAAGGCATCCTGCGCCAGTTTGAAGATATGAGAGGAGGAGTGAATGTTCTTCTGTATGGTCTCTAATACTGTCTCTAACCTTCGAGCATCACCTACAAACAACACCGAAAAAAAATAACGCATGTTAAGACATGTATGAATGGTTTCCACACAGTAAAGCCATCAAAACTATGAAATATAACACACAGAAGTATGCAAATTATGTACCGACCAAAAAGTTACACACACACATATATGAAATATATAAATTATGTATATATTTATTACATATGAATGTGTGTGTGTGTGTGTATGTATATATATATATATATATATATATATATATAGAGAGAGAGAGAGAGATTTATATATATTTTATAAGGATGTAACGATGCACCCTGAGCTGGTTGAACATCGATACAAATATGTAACTATTTAAGTTGGTTGAGATGTTAAACAAATCGCGATACAGTAGGGGGTGGCAGAGTTTATATGAATGTATCTCTCTGTCTGTATGAATGTATCTGACTGTCTTTAGAAAAGTTTAGATGGTATTGTCATTTTGCCTCTGTATAATCCATTTGAGTGTTTATTAGTGCAGTGCTGCTTTGTTTACAGCGGTAACCAAGGAAAAGCTATATTGCTGCGGTTTCCTAAGCGCCACCTGCTGTCAGAGAGTGCATTTGTGTTCTCATTCAGCCCGTCTGCTGTTTTTGTTTTGTGCAGATGTTTTATGTAATATGGTTTCACAAAGCTTAAGTCAGACCATTCTGTTTTAGCTTCAAATTTTGAAATTATACAATCTAATTTAGATTAAAAATGTCTTGACTTTTTAAATTTTTTTTTATTCAGCATCTTTGTTTGGATCATGAATAAAGTGCAGTGGTTGCCTCTAATTGTCTAAACAGACAAAGCCTTAGTTTGTTTATATGAAAAGATTTCTTTTATTTGTATTATTTATTTGATTTGGGGTTTGTTTTAAAATTTCAATCTAGTTATTTCAGTTTCACAAAGAAATGTGCAGCATTTTGTCCAAGTAATCATAAAAGGACACCTTTTCATTTATAATTGGTCTTAAAACTCATTTTGTTATATGTGACCCTGGACCACAAAACCAGTCATAAGGGTCAATTGTTCGAAATTGAGATTTATACATCTGAAAGCTGAATAAATAAGCTTTCCATTGATGTATGTTTTGTTAGGATAGGACAATATTTGGCCAATACACAACTATTTGAAAATCTGGAATCTGAGGGTGCAAAAAAATCTAAATATTGAGAAAATTGCCTTTAAAGTTGTCCAAATGAAGTTCTTAGCAATGCATATTACTAATCAAAAATTAAGTTTTGATATATTTACAGTAGTTACTTAATGTCCTAATGATTTTTGGCATAAAAGAAAAATCGATAATTTTGACCCATACAATGTATTTTTGGCTATTGCTACAAATATACCCCAGCGACTTAAGACTGCTTTTGTGCTCCAGGGTCACATATAATATGTAAAATATACTAATATATATATATATATACACATCTCAAAATTTTTAATAATAAATAATATATTATTTATGCATTCATTATGTGTGATGGATTCACACAAGTGATGGAAATTTTGACATGACTGGCCATTTTTGTAAACACTGCAAACAGTCACCAGTGACCTTGGAGAAACATCAAGCGCTCAGAAACCCTTTCCCCCCGTCTACAGCACTGCATCACACACACACACACACACACAGCTACACAATGAGCCGTGAGTCAGCACTAGTGCCAGACGCCCGACGTGATGCAAGACGCTGAGAAAACCTTCAAACGCTCAGTTCTGGGACAGGATTTCTATTTATCACCAGCATGTTGATTTCCTCTGATTTCAGCTTCTCTGCACTGCGGTGCGATTAGATCTTAAAAATAGTGCTGCGGATTTGTAACTTCTCCAAGCGTGTTGTTTCTCCAAACCGAGGAGACGAATGCAGGTTTGATTTTTCGGTCTGGGCTCGTTGTTTTGCAGTCTGCTAGCGGAAATGTGGTACACAGGCCTGCCATTAAGCAAACAGCGCTGTTGTCACAGTAATAGCAGCCTGCGCATGAGTGATGGACGCGCTGGCCAATGCGACGGTCTAACCTTTGGCTGCAGTGAGCATGGTGGAGGCCAGCTCGCACTGCTGGGACTCGATGTGGCTGAGGGTGAACCATCGCGGGTAACGATTGGGGACGACTGATACTATATGGTGAGGCCGGGACATGTCGCCCGAAGCAGCCATGGATTCCAACACTGGTAACCTGCAAACAAAAAAAGACATACAGATCAACACTAGTGTTATTTTCCAAACCACAACCTGTGGAGGAGTACAGTCAATCATCAATAAAACACAACAGTGGTATAAGTAAATGTTGCATATTTAGCCTAAAACTGTATTTTTCAGGCTTTTCCAACTAATGTGCATGAAAGACGGGATTTCCATTCCAACAACCATGATTTCTCCCATTTATTTACTATGAGTGGTCTGCTGTAATCACAGACCGTACAAGAAAATAAATAAATAAATGAATCTCAGGTATAGATTCATTAAAATATTTGTGAATCAGTTTAAACTAATCATTACATGTGGACAATATACAATATATATACTGTATATATATATATTTTTTTTTTCATTCTATAATTCTATATTTAATTAGTATTTTATTTATATATATAATTTGATAATATATAATTTAATTTAATAATTATATATATAACTTATTACTCAATACACTATAAATGTACTATATATGATGTTTATTTATTATATATATTTAATTTTATTCAATGTACTCTGCAAAAATAAATCAATCATAAATATTCTATATTTAATTTCTATTACACACAAACACACACATAATTTGATAATATATAGTATATTCAGTAGGCTAAATTCTATAATAAATTCTATATTTAAATATATATATATATATATTACTATTAATAGATATATATTAATAATAATAAATACATATATTTCATTAATGTTACATTAATAAAAATTATATTAATGCATTCATTATCTAACACTGATGTCATAGATAGAATTTCACTTTATCATTACTATATATATCAAGTTGTTACAAAAAAAAAAAAAAAAACTTTAAATGTTATTAAAAGGACTGATTTATAAATGTAAATAATAAATTGCGGTACCACGGGACAATACTGAATATTTCACCTGCTCTACAACCACAGCAGAAGTTTCCTCTGGAAAAGGACAGTGTGTCGTTCTCAAACAGAGGTTTTGCTGTATTGTTTTAGCCAACTAACATGAGCCTGGAGGCAGCCCGCGGCCTTTACACACACCCCATTACTGACCATCCTGTTTGTCTGGACACTTACTGTGCTTCTGAAATACTACAACGAGGCCAACAGGCGCATCCGACTGGATTCGACCACGTTTTAATCATGACATGATCATCAGAGATCTTCCATACTCTAAATAGGAGTGCATTTTTGCTGTGCACTTACAACATGGACATCCTCATTATACACAGATGTCGAATATGACTTTGTAAATTGGCTGTTAGTTGCATGTTGGGCATCTTTGATGGCTTTCTGAGGCTACCCTGGCTTTCCGATCATATGCTACTAAAAATCATCTATCTGATCATGCATATTCATGTCAGAGCAGGATTTCGTCCTTCGCCTCCAGTGCAGCGGAAATATGTCCAAGCATCGTGTCCTGGCATGGAGCTAATTACCAAGTCATCTAACAAAGGGAATTGTATTATGAGGAGATCAGCCCTCGTCTGAGCCAATGCCATGGAGAGCAGTTATTTGGAGGCCACGGTCTTTTTATAGAGAAAGTCAATACTGAGCCCGAAGCTCCTGCGCTGGCTAAATTTAGGTGGATTTTTGTTTGATACCATCGACTTTATATGTGTATCCTGAGCTGCAAATCCCCCGGTAAACACAATCCAATCAAAATATAATACAATACCAGACAGATTTGGTAACAGGACTTTTTTGTGTGTATGTAGGTTGGTCAAAAAACGAAAATTAATAAAACATATGAGAGGAAATCCGTGACAAGATGTCGATATAAATCTGTTGAACCAGCCTGAAGTTGGAAATCTTGCCAGAACCAGCCATAAAGCAACATACAATCAAAGATAACACTGATGGTCACAGCGAAATCTCACGAGTCCACTGTGCTTAACTGCATTTAAACATTAAATATGTTCAGACTGGCTGTGATCGCGTTGCGCAACAATTTCACTTTCAGTGTGGACGGACAAATTATTGCATCACACCTATTTAGCACACAGTTTATGAATTTCTGTTGCACATCGGCACTCACACAAATTTCATTGTAAATCATTCATGGAATCATTCTTGCATAAATGCTCACAGCAGTTTCCATCAATGGATTTTTGAGGTCATGTTACAAAAATCCACTCAGATGACTCGCTACTATCACCTCTCACTTGCATTTCTATTTTGCACCAATTTGCCTGAAAGTGACAATTTTGTTTGCTTGAACACATGGGATGGAAGATTTACTCAAGATTACAATTTTGCACATACATTAAATTTGCAACCTGGATGGAAACATCTATATTTATGTATATAAGAACAAGCAGAACTGATTTGAGTGTTGATTCGTAAAACTAAACATATAGTCTTTTAAGACAGTCACTTGATATTGTTGCTTTGAAACGGGTGTCTCCAATTTTGCGCATATATTAAATTTGCAACTTGAATGGAAACATACATATGGAAGTGAATGTGAAAATTTACATAAGAACAAGCAGAACTGATTTCGGTGTTAATAATTCATAAAACAAATCGTAAATTGTTTCTTTGAAATAAAAATACCAATTTACTCAAGATTCCAATTTTGCGCATATATTAAATTTGCAACTTGGATGGAAACATCTATACTTGGGTGAATGCAACAATTTATATAAGAACAAGCAGAAGTGATTTCTGTGTTAATTCGTAAAACTAAACACATTGTTGCTTTGAAACGAATATATCAATTTACATAAGAATCCAATTTTGCGCATATATTAAATTCGCGAATTGGATGGAAACATACATACTTAAGTGAACGTGACAATTTACATTAGAACAAGCAGAACTGCTTTATGTAAAAGTACATATTTTTTGTGTAATGTTTTGGTAAATAAAAAAAAATTGCGTAAATGTACATATTAGCTGTTTCAAAGTTACAATTTATGCTTAATTTAATGAATTATTACAAGAAAATACATTTTGCTTCTTATTTCGTAAAACCAAACGTAGATTGTTGCTTTGAAACAAACATTAATTTTTGCAAGATTAAATTTTTTTTAAATTAAATTATTGAAATACATATTGAAGTAATTGCGAAAATTTACATAAGAACAAGCAGAACTGATTTTGGTGTTAATAATTTGTAAAGCTAAGCATAAATTGCTGCTTTGAAACGAATGTCAATTTACGCAAGAATAGTTGAACAATTTTCATTCTGCTTGTGTTTCATGAATGTTGTGTATGCGTGTGTATATGCTGACAAAGACTTCATTTCAATATTCAAAATATGTATTAAACAGGTTTTGTAAAGGCGCATGAATAACTGTTGCTGATCATGTAAAATTGACGCTAACACACACACAGGGTTTGTACAGGCGCACGTACACAAACGGCCACAAACGCACACAGGGAGTCGGAGGGGGTGTGTGGGGTGAAAAGAGCGCTCTGCGTTACCTCTGCAGCCCAAATTAGACTCAACGACACATATTTATTATTCACACTTTTTCAAAAACTCATTTTCAGTGGCCATGAATTATTTAGCAGTTTTCCAAGCAAAAGGCGCCTTTTGATTAAACGGAGCCCCAGATAACCTCACGCCCTACACACACACATCTGAGAATCAGCGAAGGCTTAACCGTGCCTTCTCAGAGTGAGTGAAGACGGTAAAAACAATAGATGCGAGGGGAAACTAAGCCACAGCCGTGGGCGTGTTCTTTACTGTAGGTGGACGTGACGGCTTACAGATCGTTCTACAGACCCTCCCCCTCCTCATCCTCAAACCAGATGAAAACCACACGCCCACTTTCAAGCATGCAGGCCTTTTCACACTTGCCTACAATATAAACTGCAATGCTAGAAGCCATATGTGAGAGCTTAGCTTTCCCTGTCATTAGATTATTTTCGACTGAGAGGGCAGCGACCACAAGCCACTTCACAATTACACACGGCACTGGACATACAAACAGACACCGACAAACTACCCAAAATAAACATTCATAAGAGGCATACGTGGTGCCTACATAGACAGCTACCTAGGCAGCATCTTAACCAAAATAAAACCTCAAATGTGATGCTCTACATAAACAGAAACTCACAAATAGCGCTCCTCAGGTGAAGCTCATGAAAATTGACTAGTTAGCATATTGCTAAGCTAACTGTAAGAATAAAAATACATTACACACAAACGTTTCATAAAATTATATATATTAGTATAACTAAATATTAATGTATTTATCTCGAATAATTAGCCATCAAGGATTCATGATCTCCACAGAGATTGTTGCAAAGTATTCTGGGATTGCCTTTTTTGCGGGGCATGATCATGCTTGCCTCATAACATCCCTTGTTTTGGTTAAATTATAAACACAGCACTGCATGTATACTTCACAGCAAATGTATTCCCAGAATGCCTTTGGACAAGCTTTGAGGAAAAAAATAAATAAAATGCAGGACATATTCCGCCATTTTGCACGTTGAACATCTTCCCATATAGAATACAGTGTTTGGTCAAACTGTTCAACTGAACCTTAGTAAGTATCTGCTTATGTAGCCAGTTGACAGCATGGCAGCTCACTAGGGCTTGGAACAGAGCTACAGTCACGTCTTGCTGAAGATACTAACTGAAAACACACACACACACACACACTCACACACAACAGCTGAGCATGCTAACTCTATTACAGCGTGTGCTGGAAGGGGGTGACGTGCTCTGGATGTCTCTCAGTGTGAGAACGCTCTTGTTTTGATGGATTTTCACATTTGGCCAGAACTCCCCCAAACCCTGTAGCCAATAGAATGCATGCCTTCCTGTTTATTGTGCCCCCGTCAAGCTCTTGGCATATGCTGGGTGGAGGAATCCACACAGCGGGGTCACTTTATCGGTTTCTCTTCATTCTTTCAAAACAACCCAGTGGCATTCAGAGGCGGCTCTGTAGGCAAAGACCGTTTCGTTTTACTCCCAACACCAGCCGCGAGTGAAACAAACAGCCTCGTCCACCACTGAGCGCCTTTACACATGCTTGAACACTGCTCTGAGGGAAATGAAACTGAGTCTGAAACTTTGTTAAAAGAGGAAAACAACTAGGTTTTCTGAAGAAAACAAGAATGGTTCTTGCCCCTGCAAAACATGCCACCATGATGTTGAAGTTAACTTCACAACTTTGCCAGCTAATCCATTGCTTAAGGTTCTGAATGGTTTCTACGACATTGCTAGGCAGTTCTAGGTGGTTAAGAGTCAGTTGCTAAGGTATTCTTAATGGTACTAGGGCCTTGCAAAGTAAGCAACCATCTAACAAGGCCCTAACCTTCGTATCTGACCAGCATCCACCCAGAACACCCGACCAATGCCCTAGAAATTATTCAGAAACATTAGAAATGGATTAGCAAATACTGGGAATGTTGCTAAGCTAACTTCAACATCATGGTGGCGAATTTTGCAGGGAAATCATCCATGATGTTGTGATCCCTAGATAGATTAGCTTAGCAACATGCAAACTTTATGTCTAGATCCCTAGTCTTATCCCTAGATTTTACTATGTATTTTTCATGCTTATACATTACCAACGTCCAGAGCAACACCTTCTACAACAACAACTGAATCAGCTAATCAAGGTCTTCAAGATTACTAGAAATTTTCAGTCAAGTGTGTTGAAGCAGGTTGTAGCTAAACTATGCAAGAAGGCAGCCCTCCGAGAGCAGAATTGGACACCCTTGGTATACAGTACGTGCTATTCTAGAGCAGATATTTAAAGACATGCTTCAGAAACTATTTAGCTAGATATTAAGCTGACGCATGAAGAAATCAGATGCACCCATTCCAGAATTGTTAGCTATGTCCAAATTGCTTCCCCAGGCTCTTGCTTTCAGCCTCAGTTAATGAAAAACAAACAGCATTGCTGTCATTCTCTCGCACTGTAAATGTGCGAAATCGTCAAGACTTACCCTCTAACAGGAAGACTGCTTGCTTGCGGAAGATCTTGACCAGGGTATCGTCCAGGTCAACTTCCTGCAGCTTGGCGATCAGGTGCTCCTCGTTGCGGCACACCTTCTCTTGGGCGTACAGTCCGTCGGGCATAATTCTCTGCTGACCCAGTCCCATCAGGGCCGTTTCCACCGCCAGGGCCAGATATGACTCACCCTCCTCCAGGAAGCGGCGTGTGGACGGAAACAAGTGCAGCTCGCTGTGCTTGCTCGAGCTCATTGTGCTGGCTGCAGAGGGCGAGAAACAGAAAGCGCGTAAGAAACTGGGAGGTGGTGACACCTCCCGAGTAAACCACCGTAGTGAGACCTTCCTCCCAGGCACTGGTTCTTAGACAGGTCTTGTCGTATAATAAGGCACCAGAGAGGAACTCTGCCTGGTCTAATGAAGCAGCTCAGCCTGATAGGGCATAAGGCAAGGCATGCTCAATTAGGCTCCTCAGTGACTGAGGTAATACACTGTACCCTGGACTCGCAAATGCATTGGATGGTTCATGCATCACATTCATATCTGTGAGATGGTGCGAAATGCTATTGGATATGACGAGGCCCAGGCTGTAGTTAGAAACCAGGAGAGAGCGAGATAGACAGGCTGAGCCCCTGCTCTTCACTCTTCACTGATCTCCAGCTACATGGACGCCAACTCCGACATGCAGCTCTGAGCCTCGCAAGCCTTCCTATCAACTCTGCATCAAATCCAGCTTTTTAATTGGCTGCATTGGAGTCGATTGGAAAGGCTGGTTTTTGTGCCGAGGATTAGCCCCTTAACCAATCAAAAGGCAGCATTTAGTGCAGAGGGATCAAAATCTCAGCCAATTAAAAGGCCGAATATGGTACTAAAGATTGATGCCTCAACCAGTCTTTCGATTGGCTTTGAGAAACTTATCCTTAGCACCAAATCCAGCCTTATAATTGGCTGGGAAGTCGATCCTTCGGCACCAAATCCAATCATCTTACTGGGTGTGAGGAATAGAACCTTTGCATGCAATTAAAAAGCTGGATTTGGTGCTGAGGCAGTCCCTCAGGACCAAATCGAGCCTTTTGATTAGCACCAAATTCAACCTTTTAATTTGCTAAGAGGTCAATCCCTAAGGACCAAATACAGCTTTTTAATTGGTTGCACAGGAGTCGATTGAAAAGGCTGGATTTTGTGCTGAAGATTGGCCATTCAGCCAATCAAAATGCTGTTTTTAGTGCCAAGGGAATGACCTCTCAGCCAATTAAAAGGCTGGATATGGTGCTAAGGACTGACTCTTCAACCAGTCTTTTGATTAGCTGTGAGTTACTTACACCAATTCCTTTAACTGGCTGAGAGGTTGATCCCTCAGCACCAAGTCCAGTCTTTTTATTGGCTGTGAGGAACCAATTCTTTGCAGCCAATCAAAAAGCTGGATTTGGTGTTAGGGAGTCGGTCCCTCAGATCCAAATCCAAACATATTCCTCATCTTTTGATTGACTGTAAGGAATTGTACCTAAGAACCAAATCTACCCATCTGATTGGCTGGGCATCATCAACCCCTCAGCACTAATTCCAGGCTTTTAATTGGCCTTAACGAGCTATCCCTGAGGTTTCTAAAACTGATTTTCCACCAAGCAAATACAGGGCCAAAATTAGATGCAATTTGCATGAAGGCCTAAAGATATGCTTAGATTAAAACAAAAGGACTTTTGCGCAAACCCCTCCCTTAAAACCTTGAAAAACAGCAAACGTGCCATGTATTTAAAAAAAACACATCAAAATACCCTGGATTTCTGATCTTCCATGTCGTTATTATTTTAAAGAGATAGTTCACCCAAAAATTTTAATTCTGTCATTAATAACTCACCTCATGTCGTTCCAAACCCGTAAGACTTTCCATCTTCTTCAGAACACAAATTAAGATATTTTTGATGGAATCTGAGAGCTTTCTGACCTTGCATAGACAGCAAGGGAACTACCATGTTCAAGTCCCAGAAACGTAGTAAGGACATTGTTAAAATAGTCCATGTACCATCAGTGGTTCAACCGTAATTTTATGAAGCGACGAGTATACTTTTTGTGCACAAAGAAAACAAAAATAACGACTTTATTCAACAATTCTTCTCTTTCCTGTCAGTGTCTGCCGCTATTCAAGAGAGTACCACGACGCTTGCGTGTGCATTCCTCTGCTTGGAAACAAGGTGCAGTGCATGTGTCGTGTACTCTCGTGAATGGCGGCGGACACTGACAGGAAAGAGAAGAATTGTTGAATAAAGTCGTTATTTTTGTTTTCTCGGATTTCATCAAAAATATCTTAATTTGGGTTCCGAAGATAAACGAAGGTCTTACGGGTTTACGTAAGATGACATGAAGGTGAGTAATTAATGACAGAATTTTCATTTTTGGGTGAACTATCCCTTTAACAGCAAAGTGAATCCAGAGCTCCATGTCCTCGGTTACATATTAACACCATTGGCGACTCATTTGGGGCTAATAATGAGAAGCATCATAATGTTTTAATGATGCCTCTTTGGACCCGTGTGGCTGGCTCCGGGAGGATTTAATGTCCTAATCAAAAAGGAGCACAAAGAGGGAAGCTCGAGGCTTCACACCTTCTTTTATTCTGCACACCGTCCACCAAATCTTTTTCTTTCTCCTTCCCTAATAAACTCAAAGTTCAAAGCCAGCCACAGCAAGAGAGAAATAGAAGCCAGAGCTTTGGCTTAAGGAGAGCCTTGTCTACTCTTGGACTAACTGAATCTAAAGGAAGCCCTAGACAGCAAGCTGGGAGGTTAGGAGGGCTACGTTGGGATACATCAGGCAAAGTTACAGCCCCTACATAGTCCACAGATATCCGGTATCATGCAAAATCCTATCCTCATCAAAATCCTTTGGACCATAAGTCTCCTAATCAGGTATAAGTTTGTTAAGGGGTTCAAGCGTGGATAGAACTTTGCACATACACTAGACTAGTGGCTCAACGGTCTCCATCTTGAGTAGGCTTGCTCTAGACGGGTGAACGCACCCTACCCTTTCTGGTGCCAATCAGAATGGGCATGAGCCCAAAGGCAACAATAATGTTTAATTGCAGCACCGTGTTCTCTGATTGTGATACAGTCGTCTCTCCAATCAAAGCTCATGAATAAGACATGAAAATTAAAAATGCAGCAGGGAAGAATAGACTTTTAGGCTCAGATAAAAAAGACTCATGCTTTACTCTTAATATATACCATATCTTTTTAATCAGAGTCTAAAATAGTAGCATACGTGAGGTTAATTTGAGAGAGGGTTGATCGGTCCTACTACAGTGGTCTAAAACGCTGAAAACTCTTGTTGCAAATGGATGTCGTCGATAACAAAGCAAAAATGATGTATGATTTACAGACTGGCTTTTCCTAAGTGGAGCACATGGCACATGAAATATGATGTATTACATTAACAGTTTTAACTATAAATATTACAGAGGATGCTTAAGACGCCTGACGCTTTAACAGGGTGTTAATAGGACTTGACAGTTTTAGCTAATTCGTAAAAACACTCTGTAAATAACATGAATCATGCTGCGGCATCTCGCGTCTCTGTACCTGAGAAATCTAGGAACCCTCCCTGCAAACTGTCTTCATCCCCACGGCCCGTTTCCATCAGCGTGCTGAAGAGCGTTCCAATGGGGTCCAAAGGGTGGCCCACCCATCCCTCTAGATTGGTGATGGACGTCACCCCTTTATGAAGCAGATCTAGATGGAGATAAAGATAAAATTGTTTGTTTTGGATGGTAAAAAAGGGT
Source organism: Sinocyclocheilus rhinocerous (assembly GCF_001515625.1). Lineage (NCBI taxonomy): Eukaryota > Metazoa > Chordata > Actinopteri > Cypriniformes > Cyprinidae > Sinocyclocheilus > Sinocyclocheilus rhinocerous. The sequence continues at coordinate 1,092,671 of NW_015645567.1, read as the reverse complement.
GAGTCATTATTAATTTGAGTCATACTCTGGTTTTCTAGTATTCTTGAGTCATGTGTTTCACGTGAACCCCAGAATGCATTGCGAAGAACTTTCATCAAAGATGAATTGAGAGAAATTATAAATATTTAATTAACTAAAGAAACAAATACTAGCACACAACCTACGAAGAGACAAAACCGTATCTAGAGTCTGACTTTGTGAGGCGAACAATGGGAGACTGTGATTTCCTATAGCATCTGTCTCTTGTGGAAATCACTGCACTGGTGTTTTACATAAAGCCCAGAACCGGGCCATAGAGCTGCCTCATTTGAATAATATGAATTATGCGTGGACACTTTCACCACAACAAGCAGTCATTTGCATTTAAATGCAATTGACCTGAGCCCTGCTGGGCATGAGTGGACATTCAGCTCTAGTGAAGAGCATTGTTGCATGAAACCGTTACCTGGCCATTAGATACTGAGACACCGAGCACAGGAACACAGCACTGAAAAGATAATTGGGTAACAATGCTACCATTTTTTGGCCTTTTTGGCACTGTTAAAGGGGTCATATGATGCTGCTAAAAAGAACATTATTTTGTGTATTTGGTGTAATGAAATGTGTTTATGCGGTTTAAAGTAAAAAAAACACATTATTTTCCACATACTGTACATT
>NW_015645567.1:1071545-1091978 GCF_001515625.1 Sinocyclocheilus rhinocerous | reverse complement strand
TTAATGATACAGATAACAGAAAACGGACAGGAAATTACTGAGAGAACATGTCAGATTTATATCACATGTATACGACACACCTGTAAATCATTGTATTCAATAAAAATGGGTGATTTCTGGCAACATGAGTGGCTGTTAGCAATGCAATGAGGGTATATCCAATCTAAAAAACGGTTTAAAATCTTTGAAATATTATGCAAATAAAAAAACTCAGACATGGGTGAGTTTCCCAAAAGCATTGCAAGGTAAGTTGATCGTAGAGACCATTGGTGAATGTTGGAAAGTTAGTGCATCTGAGGGATTACATCATTCTATTTGATTTGTCTCCTGCCACATACAACCATATTAATAAACGATGCATAGAAAAGCGTGCCACCATTGCCGCTAATGTAAAGATCATGCACTGCTGCAACTTATAATCAAATGCTTTCCCCTACCAAACGTTCATTTTTAGCAGCAAGAAACCAATTCGACCAGCAATACAGCCCATTTGAGTTTTGAACTCACCTTTCTTGTGGTTTCGGAAGATCTCCAGCTGTTTCTGCTGCTGCCGGCGCAGGGTGTTGACGATGGCGATGGCCAATCGCAGTGCTTCCCGTGGGTAACCATGAGATCTCAGTGCATCTACCCTGGCGCAAGCCGTAGGGACGTGTTCTGTGATAGAAACCCCCCAAAAAATCCTTTAATAAACCTCAGACGGGCACAATAGAAACATACTCACCCGCACGCAAAAAGGCGAGCGAGATAGAAAATAATCATGCCTTTCATTTTGTTAGAAACTCTTGTTCTCGCTCCCTATAAAGCCGCTATTCATTGCTTTTTTTTCTTAAACATTGCTGTGCTTTTTTCCTTAATGCTATAGTCTGCATAACACAAAGAGGCGAGTCAAGCAAACGTCTTTTTCCGGTCGAGCCGCTCACCGTGCCACAGGGGCCAGCCGCGAGAGTCAAAGAGCGAATTTTCAGTGTTGTCATGGTAACAGTAGTTGGTGTAGAGGTCGTCGTTGATAATGTGCTGTAAGTGGCTGTCTTGCCAGTGGAGATCGCATGCCTCGATGGCTCGCGTGAAAACCGTCCGGTGGGGCCGGGTGCCCGAATCTGAGAACGAAGAAGAGGAGGAGGAGAGACAGGGAAAAGGGAAAGGAAATTGCTCGCGTGAAAACCGTCCGATGGGGCCGGGTGCCCAAATCTGAGGATGAAGAGGAGGAGGAGGAGGAGGAGAGACAGGGAAAACGGAAAGGAAATTGCTCTGTCATTCTCAATGCTAGCTCTGAGAGCAAGGCCCCCGGGGGCCTGTCAGTCAGGGGCAAACAGTAAAACCTTCGGAAATAAGTCCGTAGATTAGTGCAGCGAGCTGAACTGTCATTCACAGGTGGTGCAGATACCGACCTGACCGCTGCAAGGTGGCTTTACTTGGGCTGGGTGATATAGCTATAATTATTATTATATCAAGCCTTTTGACAATATTCAATATGCACAAACAAAGTAAACAATGCCACGCAGAGATTCCCATAAACATTCTTGAGTGATAACACAAATTAATCATTAAATCAGACATTAAATCAGAAAAGTTTGGGGTCTTATATGCAGAGGTCAGTATCTTCTGCTCACCAAGGCTGCATTTATTTGATAAAAAATACAGTTAAAACAGTAAAACTGTGAAATATTATTACAATTTAAAATAACTGCTTTCTATTTGAATATATTGTAAAATATAATTTAATCCTGTGATCAAAGCTGAATTTTCAGCATCATTACTCCAGTCTTCAGTGTCACATGATCCTTCAGAAATCATTCTAATATGCTGATTTGCTGTTCAAGACACATTTCTGATTATTATCAATGTTGGAAACAGTTGTGCTGCTTCATATTTTTGTGGAAACTGATAAATTTTTTCAGTATTCTGTGATGAATAGAAAGTTCAAAATAACAGCATTTATTTGAAATAGAAACATCATAAATGCCTTCAGTGTCACTTTTGATCAATTTAATGCATCCTTGCTGAATAAAGATATTAAATTCTTTCAACAATAAATACAAATATTACTGACCCCAAACAGTCTAATAACATTTAAACAGCACATAAAGCACACTGGATTGATTAATTCATCGGTTCATTGTTTTATTGTCAACAAAAACATACAATATATCATAAAAATTTGCTATATCACCCCGCCTTAGTGCATCCCAGACAAAAAAAAAACTCTAATTTAATCTATACAACCTCTGTGCCAACCAGTCTAGAGCCCATTCATACCCAAAATACCCATGCCTTAGGAAAAGGGGAAGTCATTTCTTTGCAATTACCTGTCTGGAGCATGAATATTTATAACAAAACACATCATAAAACCTCTGCAGACGTTGTCGCCTCGGTATAAAAGACCTGACTAATCGAAAAGTTTCAATAGAGCTATTTCCCCCCCGCCCCAACCCTCGCTTTCGCCCAGAGTTATGATTAGCACAGCAAGGACAAAAGCCATGGAGGAAGTACTGAACCGCTGTTATTAGGGGCATTCCATTAGTCACACAAAGCCTAATAAAAGGGGCGCACGGAGGCACGGTTGATTAAAACACCCCGTTTCTGCCACCACCACGACACGCACGCACACACATGCGCGCTTACCTTGGTTGCCGTGTGCACCCTGAGGCAAGGCATTGGTTAAATTGGGCAGCTCGTTGCCGTGGTTACCGTCCTCCAAGGGACACACGTCCACACTGTTCCACTTCTTGAGCTGCCTGAGCCAAGCGGCCTTCTGTTCCAGCTTACAGTGGGGGTTCAGCACGATACACATCCACAAGGCACCTGGGAAAGACAGGGAGCGTCAACACAAAGAAATATGGAGGGATGCTTGGCGGTTTCTTAAGAAATAGATGATGTAGGCACCAAAGAAGCTCCGAATCGGCCTGGGAGGTTCATATGGTACCAAACAGATAGATAGGTCAGCTGACTGCTACCTTTAACACAGACAACCTCCAAGAGCTCGTCCAATTATGTCTTTTATGCCCCACTTTAAACTTGATGGTAATCATATGTCACTAATGACAGCAATTTCTCAGAATCAGCATCATATATTTTTGCTCATGCTTACTGAAGTTGACAAGGAACTGAATGCAATTCTTTTGATTGGATGAAGAACCAGATATGATTTTGAGATTTTTTTCACATCCTGTGTATACACTGTTGACATACGTATTGTTGGGAATGGGATGTAACTTTCTGCTCTATGCTCATTGAAAATGAAGAAACAGAATTTGGATCTGCAAATTTTGGATTCGCAATTTTACAATGCAATTTAATGATGACAAATTCATACACAAAACCGATATCTATCTATCTATCTATCTATCTGTGTGTATGATTACATGTAATCTGGATTACATGATCGTAATCTGGAAAATGTAACTAGATTACATTACGTTGTAAAATACTCGTAATCAGACTACAGTTTTTTTATTGATTACATGATTACATATTCACATGCAGATGACTCAGCATAATATTTAAAGTTTTTTATTAAGTGTTTTATTTTGATTGTTGTAATTTTAAAAAGATTTATTTTCATTTTACATTTTTATGATTCAATTAATCATTAGCTTTTCATTAAACTCACAACCCCCCTGCAGTTTCATCATGAAGTCCAGTTTGGGAAACATTGACGTAATGTAATGTTTGATGCACTTCATGTTGGTAATAACAATCATTGAAATATGATATATAATTTAAATTGTAATTATAATATTTTTCTCATCCGTTGACCAGCCTTTCAGTGGATTTAGGAATTGACAGGAGGAAAACCACTTCTAATTGGGCAAGCTGGCACGATTATTGGTCGATAATCTAAAAAAAATTGGCCAAAAATCAGTCTATAATAGCACAATATCTGTGCAAATGGCCGCTGCCAATCTTGATACAATGAGAACAGCACTTCTGTTTACTGCAGTAATCTGATGATGAATAGTCCAGTTGATATGTTGGTTGATCAAAAATGATGGCAGCCAGTGGAGTTTCTACTCTATAAATACACCAAATGCTCACAATCCCCGATTTAAAAAAATAAATAAAAATAAGTTAGATGACATCCATCCAGAAATACAGGCCTCTTTCAAGTCAAAGGTACAAAGAAGTTGAGCATAAAGCTCCGGATCAATATGTGTACGTCCCTCACAGGACAAAGCCGCAGAACGTCACCGACGAGCAGCCGCAACCCATGAGGTTCATTTCGCCTCTAATTCATCCCATTGGATGCATTAGGCAGTGATGTATGGAGCCTGACACGAGTGCCGTGCCATACGAATTGTGTATGATGGTTAAATCACTCCCAGAACGCTCCACAATGACATACTGAGAATACCTGCAAGAGCCAGCTGAGAGAACGAGAACCAGAGATGGAGGAGGGGCGAAGGAGAAAACAACGAGATGGGGGGAGAAATGAAGCGAGCGGGAGAGACAAATGTATGATGGCAGAAGAGGAATTAGATAGCGGTGAGAGAAAAGAGGGGAAGACAAAGGAGGAGAGAGAGAAGGAAAGCAGGAGGGAGAGATGTGATGAAATCTGGAGGAGCACGGGAGGCTCGTGGGGGGATGGGACCGAGTCTCGGCTCTTTGTTTGGGCATGAAGGACAACAGACATGGAAGAGATGAGGAAACATGCACCACAGAACATGCAAACAGGACGCAGCGGCGTATCTGAAAAATGCAAATCTCAGAGACGTTAATGTCTCTATGACAGGAGAAGATTGGAGACAGGAGTCAGGGTGCAAATATAATAATATTCATCAAAGTATAATAAAAATATAATAAAATATAATTAGTGGTGTCAAAATAAAAAAGTTTAACGTGTTAAAAATGTTTAACGCAGGGGCGGGGCTAGAGTTGGCCACCCCACTCACAACTGCTGCTTCGGTCACTTTTTCTCTTGACAAGAAGTGCATTTATTCAGTCACAGAACGACTTAGAACGGGAGTTCGAACAGCTGAATCATTCAGGAATGAAGCAAGTGACTGTCTTTATGAACTGACGGAAATCCGTCGTAGTGACGGAACTTTAATCCCTGATAATATAATATAATATAATATAATATAATGACTTGATTGCCTCTATGACAGGAGTAGGGCTAGAAATCAATCGAATATTACAGAAAACCAAATTTTCATGAATTCATGATGCTTTGGTTCATGAATGTCAGCATTCTTCTGTGGAAATCTAAACTAAAATTCTCAGTAAAATAATAAGATGTCAAATTCAATGTCCTTACAAACAACATCCACACAACTAGTATAGTTTGATTTGAGAGTGAATGATTCTTATGAGTCGATTCTTTTGAATGATTCATGGATCCAGTTAAAGATACACATCCGGAGTTCTGTTTTAATAAATGCTACTAAAACAGTGCTTTGAAGATTTGATAAATGAAACTGTGTCTATATCAGACAAAAAAGTTAATTCACCCATTTTCCAATCGCCCATAACTTGCCGATAACTAGTTAGTGAACATGCTTAGATGGCATCTTCAACACTTCCAGTGTAGGGAACTTCAAGTCGAAAGGTTGCTTATAAACATTGGTATAAACATGTATTAAGTGGAAACGAAAATTGGACAATTCCTTATGGTTACCAATCTAGACAGGTGTTAATGGATCTGCGATGAACAAGTCAGTAAATACCACAAACAAAAAAAAGCTAAACTCGCCCGTCACATCGTCCGGTCCAGTATCTTATGCAAACTGCTGATTGAAAGCAAAAAAACGTTACATAGTTGTAATTCATTACGACAAGATCACAGTAAGTGAAGTGACACATCAGGGAGGGGAGCACGCTACATAGTAATCAAGACGCCGCTGGCTATTTAGCCCGCCATTGTCTTAAACTTGCTGGCTATACGGCTTTGTGTTTGGACAATGTGAAGGATTAGCACTCGCTAGTGTAATTATCTCAGCTGAGAGAAGTCGTGGCCTAATTTCCAGCCTCCTCAGTCATACGTAACCTAGATGAAAAGGAGTCGCTTTCAGCACACAGGCCCCTGTGCCCAGATTAATTAAAACAATATTGAGCTTTGCTGAATAAATTCATCCATACACGCACACAATCACATGCACACATCCCTCCCCCTTTGCTCTGACCGCGTCTTTCACGGGCCTAATTTGAGCTTTCACTCCAAATCTCATCCCTGCTGTCAGCACGCCTGTCTCAAGCCGAAAGCATCCCATGGTTCCACTCTTTCAGAAACACACATGCAATAAACAGTGAATGCTCAAGCAATATGGGCTTTTCTATGGAGTCGACATCGAGCAAAACGACCAACACAACACACAACACATAACATAACATAACATCACATAACACAACACATAACACAACACAACACACAACACACAACATAACATATAGCATAACATAACATAACATATCACATAACATAACATAACATAACACAACACAACACATAACATAACATCACATAACACAACACATAACACAACACAACACTCAACACACAACATAACATATAGCATAACATAACATAACATAACATCACATAACATATCACTCCAAATCTCATCCCTGCTGTCAGCACGCCTGTCTCAAGCCGAAAGCATCCCATGGTTCCACTCTTTCAGAAACACACATGCAATAAACAGTGAACGCTCAAGCAATATGGGCTTTTCTATGGAGTCGACATCGAGCAAAACGACCAACACAACACACAACACATAACATAACATAACATCACATAACACAACACATAACACAACACAACACACAACACAACACAACATATAACAACATAACATAACATATGGGTGCTAAGGTTTTTGTTGGGAAATAATAATTTTAACATAATTCTTTATGATAACATAATTCTAATGATACAATCATCATCATTATCATCATCATTGTCAATACATAATGTTATAATATATTGGAAATAATAATAATGATAATAAGACGAAATAATCTTCATCTTCATAATATATAATATAATATAATATAATATAATATACGAGTGATAAGGTTTTTGCTGGGAAATAATTTATAATATATAATTAAAAGTAATATAATATATAGGAAATAATCATCATCAGTATATAATATTTTATAATATATGGGAAATAAGATAAAGAAGAAATAATCACCTTCAATATATAATGTAATGTAATCCAATTCAATACAATACAATCCAATATCATATAATATAATAGGTGCCAAGGTATTTGCAAAAAAATAAAATCAGATTTTCATGAACTAATGATGCTCGGTTCTTGAATGTCGACACACTCTTCTATAACGCTCAATAAAATAATAAGACATCAATGTTGATGTCTTCACTGGTTGCACACAACAACAAACAAACGACATCCACACAACTAGTAGAGTCCGATTGGCGAGTGAATGATTCTTATGAGAGCATAAACATAGCAAATGCTCAAGCAGTATGGGGTCAATGGCGAGCAGAGCGACTGCCACTAGCAGCACCAAACGTAACTGTGAAAATAATGAATAAAAGCGATCTAAGACCTGCCTGATGCAAGCGTGCCTTTGTTCCCCAACAAAAGTGACCCGCTCGCAGCGGAGGGAGCAAAACACGGATGAAGGTTGCTGGGAGGGGAGAGCGTATAAATCTGGGCTGTAATCTCCCTCTCGCACTCGCTGGCAGCCGTCTCCTCTGCTCCTCATCCTCAGCCTACCTGACCGCCGGTGTCAGATTAAGTGTCCGGGATTTAATGAAACGGTCTTCACATTATCGCGCCTGTCAGGGAGGAAGAGGAGGGGGCAGCCTTCATAACGAAGGCTTCTCCAATTACGCTGGGGCTTAGAGGGCCTGACAGGCATAATGATTCATCTGAGAGAGGGAGAGAGAGAAGATGTGCCCCTCCGATCTTGCTCTCCTCCTCTTTTTAATGAACCAGGGCCCCTCCACGGCTTCTTGGGGGGTGTAAGAACTCTGAAAATGGCGGCAGAGTTGAGGAGCTTGCCCGTAAAAAACATCTCCAGCGTTTATCTGGATCAAGTCTCAGCCTCGGTCAACACGTCCACGTCCATGTCCAAATAGCCAAAAACACAAAAATAAAATCATGAGAGCTTAACAAAGCTCCAAACAGATTGCCTTACTTGGCTAAGCAACTCACAGGAATCAGGATGCAAAAGTTTTTCGATAAAATAAAAAATAAAAATAAAGTAAAGTAAAATGAAATAAAATTAAAAATATGTATGCAAAGGATTTTTGTTGAGAACTAATAATAACAATAATGATAATAATAGTAATAATAAAAATTATAATATATAATATAATATAACGTAGGCCCAAAGGGTTTTATAAGGTGTTATAATAATAATAAAAAATTCAAAATATGGGTCAAAAGGTCTTTTGCTGAGAATAATATAATATAATATAATATATAATATAATATAATATAATATAATATAATAATAGGTTCAAAGTGTTTTATAATGTGGTAATAATAATAATAATAATAATATAAAATACAAAATATGGGTGCAAAGGTCTTTTGCTGGGAAAAAAAATTATAATTCAGTAAAAAATGTAATCAAATATAATATAATAGAAATGAACAAACAGACACATTTTTCTCTAATTTTCTTTAGTGTAACTGTTTGCTTCCCGTCCATTATTGTGGTATCAATGCTTTCAAATTTATCATAAATATTACATAAAGCAACAGAGCAGAGCTTGCTTTGTTTTACATGTTGGTCATATGCTCTCTTCCTGTCTTCGTGGGCTGTTTTTGGCCAAATTAATCTGTAAACCAGACCAGACCACACTAGAAATGAATCTGGAATACACGATACATATTACAAACTGGATGTCCCTTAAATTCTGTGGGATGCAACATTATAAGTGTTTAAGACTCGTGTTGGTTGGGAGCCCCCATCCAGGGGCCACTTCCCTTTGACACACAGAGGGCCTCTCTTCCCCTTCCTGCAGCCTCTCCTCATCCTCCGTCAAACAAAAATGTGACACAGAAGGCCTCACTGCACACAAACGCCGGCTAATCTTGTTCAGCCCCACAAATTCCTTGTAGTCACACAACCAGCTCGGACACAAAAGCATCAGCCCTTAAAACTTTCAAACGGGGGACAGAAACAAACTCTACACAAGTACTTAAACATTTGGGGTTGTTATGATTTTTTAATGCTTTTGAAGTCTCTTCTGCTCACCAAGGCTGCATTTATTTGATAAAAAAACAGAAATATTGTGAAATATTATTACACTTTAAAACAACCATTTTCTATTTTAATAGTTTGAGACTTTAGTCTTTGCAACTTCAGGGATCTTATCTATGCACAATCAGCTTGTAACACTCCAAAGAGAAAGGAAAACTTGAAATCGCATCATATGACCCCTTTAAAAAAATGCTAATGAACAATAGTGTAAATGCTAATGCTTGGTCAATGCATTGCTTGCTCTCTAACAGCAGATAAAGTACAAGCTTACTCTAATGCATGCAACAACACCAGTGAAAAAACACTGAGAAAAATCTCGCCTGTACCATATTATGAACTGCATTTGGCCACATTTCAACACATAAGATCAAGCTTGAGTATCTAGAATCGTTTGCGTTCACATACTTGCATAGTTAGCTCATCAAATGCTTGAACGTCTGATTTTCAGGTCCATTGGTCTAGTGCTTATCTCTCACTCTGCTTCTGCGCTTGGCACCCAGGGACCTGGACGCCAGCAATTGTGCCCACTGCTGCCGAGTGCCAAGGCAAAATTGATGAAACATCACAGGATTTGAGAATTGGCAGGCTGACACGATGCGGCGAGCCAGTCACAATTAAAATTATTACACGTCCTTCCAAATTTCACCGCTTTCATTCCAATAGTGCTGATAGCAGGAGACTGAGATGGAAAGGTGGAAAAAGCATGATATATTCCTTATATATACTACGCCATGTGGATTGAATGGCAATTCAGTGCGTTTTGATCCAGTTACAGTAATTGAAGCAATAGAAGCAGGACGCAGCACTTCGGAAACGGCCTAAAGTGCGTCGCCGGTTTCTAGTGCTTGGGTTTCGCTTGTGTGCTTGCCACAGTATATTTTAGACGGAAACACCCAAGAGGGTTTTAAGTGGGAAAAGAATATGCAATATTGATCAAGAGCAAAAGCTACGAATATGTAATCTGGCAACGGCAGCATCCTCTAAATGGCCGTCCTCAGAGACGCAGGTGGATTTTAAACGAAGATCCGCACAGACGCGGAGTGCAGTGAAGACGGACTCGAAAAAACACGGGTAACCGAGAGAAACAACACAACCAACTGGCCCTGATCGCTGCTGAACCACAACTTACACATGTTCCCCTACAGATGCCACTTAAGACCTACATGCAATCTAGCAAAATAAGTCTTACATGCAAAAAAAAAACAAAGATTCAGCCAAAATTCAGGTGCTGAATACAAAATGTTTGTTGTTTATGTTGTTCTCACCTAACTCATCCCACAGCTGCCGGTATTTGTCCGTCATGGTGGTTCCCTGCTGCCGCCACAGAGCCAGCCGCGGGTCGGCCATGAACTGCTCGGTGATTAGCGTTAGCATGCGAGCGCCATTCGAGTCCCGCATCTTCAGCATCTCCCGTACCTGCAGAACACATGCAAACACACACAAGATTTAAGCACATGCACCAAAAATGCCAAAAATGTATCCAAACCAGACATGATTAACAGTGATGAATCCTCCACGTTTAATGTTAATCTGCGCTTTTGTTGACAGAACATTTTATTAGGTGCTTCATTCAGATTTGAATCATGCAAAACACACTACCATTCAGTAGTGTACTGTTAGTTTGGGGTTGCTAATATTTTTAAATATTTTTGTAAGTCGCCTCTTATCCTCAACCAAGGCTGCATTTATATGACCAAATATTATTACAATTTAAAATAACTGTTTTCTATGTGAATGTATTGTCAAATGTAATTTATTCCTGTGATCATTACTCCAGTCTTCAGTGTCACATGATCCTTCAGAAATCATTCTAATATGCTGATTTGCTGCTCAACAGATATTTCTGATTATTATCGATGTTGAAAACAGTTGTGTTGCTTCATATTTTTGTGGAAATCGTGATATATTTTCTTTTTCAGGATTCTTTAATGAATAGAAAGTTCAAAAGAACACCATTCATTTTTATAACATAACAAATGTCACTTTTGCTCAATTTAATGCATTTTTGCTGAATAAAATAATTAATTTCTTTCAACTGACCCCAAACTTTTAAACAGTAGTGTAGCTCCACCCACAGTGAAATCTCATTGGTTCAAAATTTCACTCAACTTAGGCATTAAACATTAAATGTTGTTTAATTGGCTTTGATTTTGTAGCATCTTGAAGTATTTTATTTTCAAACAGAATATTTTTTATTTCAAGGTCACGTCATGCATGAAGTATTTTGTTGTTCTGTTGAACCCAAAAGAAGATATTTTAAAGAATGGTGATAACCAAACAATTTGTTAATTTTTTTGGAGGTGAATGGCTACCGTCAACTGTTTGGTTACCAACATTCTTCAAAACATCTTCTTTTGAGCCGAAAAGAAGAAAGAAACTCGTAGAGGTTTGGAACAACATGAGGGTGAGTAAACGCTGACAGAATTTTCATTGTTGTCTGAACTATCCCTTTAAATCGGTGCTTCAGCCCACCTTTGAGAACAGGAGATTGAGCTGTTTGCCCGAGCCATGGTAGCCCCCCTGGGACAGGAAGAGTTTGACCTGCTCCTGGACCTGCTCCTCGTCCAAATGCCAGCAGTTCTCATCGTCCACGCTGGCCCCCGCCGTGGGGTCTGGGGCCCCTGATTTACAAACATACAACCAAGCGATCAGTGAACAACATGGTGATGCTTATGTTGACCAAATGGGATTTTCGCTCAATAAAGCCCATAAAATGAGGCATTACAGTTTATAGTCATGGAAAAATCAAAACCAGAGATTATTTATCAGCCAAAATGCTTCAACGCAATTAGTGCAATCAACACAGAGCCTTAATGCAATGCAGAAGCACGCTGGTGTTCGAGAAGAGCGACTGAGGAAACCCCCAAACCCCAAACAACGGCTGATGATTTAAGTGCCGTCGATAACACTGAGGTTTTTTGCTGACGCTTTTTTCCCCCTATAACTGGCACATCCGCTTTAGATTTCCCCTTCCCGACAAAAGTGAAATATAATATGACCATTGTGCCTAATGCCGAAACGATAAGAGAGACTAGAAGAGTCTTTCATTCCCTTTAGATTTATGTCATCAGGTTCTGGGACCATAATACTCATTCCAACAGCTCCAGGCCGCGGCAGAGCCTAGAAACAGTGCTAATGCTAATGTGCATGTGCTTTACAATATCAGCCAACTCATTTTTTAAAGGGTTCCATTATGGAAATTAGGATTTTGTTTGATATTTTCAAGTTCAGGGGATCTATTGAAGCGAAGCCTTAAAGGGTTAGTTCACCCAAAAATGAAAATTAGCTTGTGTTTTACTTACCCTCGAAGCTTCCTAGCTGTATATGACTTTCTTCTTTCAGACGAATCCAGTCGGAGTTATATTAAAAATTGTCCTGGCTATTCCAAGCTCTATCATTGCAGTCAGCGGGTGTTGCAGTTGAACAGTCCACAAGTCGTCAAATAAAGCTCGCGCATTCATAATAAAATGTGCCGCAGACGGCTCCGGGGAGTGAATAAAGGCCCCCTGTAGCGAATCCATGTGTTTTTTAAAGACAAATATCCATATTTCAAACGTAATAAACACTTTTCTCTCACTTCAGTTATCTGTCATACGCGGAAGCTGTTCTGGCGGATGACGCAGCACGTATGCACAGCGCGCGAGCCTCTGAGATATGCTAGTCTCGCGAGTTTGTTTAATAGGAGCAAAGGAAGCAAAGTTTCCTTACTTTAGCAAAGGAAAACCAGTCTCCTCTTGGCTTATATCGAAATCCTCCGACTAGTTTGTACTTCTAATTTGTGACCGGCGTTTTGTTTTGTTCTCTCTCCGCATTCGTCACTAATCACGCAAAGCCGCGCGTCTTACGTCATCCGAACTGCTTCAGTGTATGACAGTCAGTGGAAGTGAGAGAAAAGTGTTTATTACATTTGAAATATGGATATTTTTCTTACAAAAACACATGGATTCGCTACAGGGGGCCTTTATTCACCCCCCGGAGCCATCAAAGAAAGCCATATACACCTAGGATGCCTCTGGGGTGAGTAAAACACAAGCTAATTTTCATTTTTGGGTGAACTAACCCTTTAAGACGATATCTTCATGTTTGTGATCCACATTTAGGAGCTAATTAATATTACTGACCATATTTGCAGGCGACCCATAAGTCAGTGCTGTTGAGATGGAAAACTGGATAATCAAAGGTCATTAATATACAGAAATCTTAAAGGTGCAGTAGAAAAAACAGCTTGTTTAATTTGAAGGATCAGAAAGAGGGGATGGGAAATTAACATACACACTACACACTGACTAAAATTAAAAAAGTGAAAAAGCATAATAGGACCCCTTTAAATAAATCAATAAATTATTGAAGTAAAAAAATGCAACTAAATAATAATAATAATAATAAATAATGAATAATAAAAGCAAAAATGTATTAAAAATTATAAATTTGGAAAATAATTACCTCAAGAATAAAAAAAGCTACAAAATAAAGAATGGTGTTATTAAAAAAACAGACAATCTATTTTAAATTCAACATAATAAAAAAAAAATAATAATAATAATAAAAAAAAAAAGATAAATTATAAATTGTTCTGTATTTTATTTATTTGTATCTTTATTTAACAAAAATAAATAAAACTACACTTTAAAAAAAAGATTTTTCAAAAGTTGTAAATAAAACAAATACTACTGGAGTGCATTTTACAAGAAAATACCATTTCTGTCCTTCTACTTCAAAATTTCACGTTTAATTGTTGTGTTACTCGCCGTTTCTTTGTAATTATTTGTGAAATTTAATTGTGGAATTGTTTCATAGTAATTCCTACACCATTTCAGGGTATGAAATAAAAAAAATATATATTATTATGAATAATATTAAAAGAATAATAAAAATAAATTTTTTATAAAAATTATAAATAAGGAATAGAATTATCTTAAGAATAAAAAATTTGCTAAAAATTCAGAATATGGCCCCTCTGCCGTTATAACAAAACAAACAAAATACAGACAATCTATTTTAAACTCAACATAACATAAAAATAAACCAATACATAAAAAGTATACATTTTTATATATTTATTTATTTGTAATATTTATTTTATAAAATACAAAAAAAAAAAAAAATGGTATAAATTATATTATGTTATATTATATGTGACCCCGGACCACAAAACCAGTCATAAGGGTCAATGAAGGGTCAAGGGTCAAGCAAATAAATAAGCTTTCCATTGATGTATGGTTTACAATATTTGGCTGAGATACAACTATTTGAAAATCTGGAATCTGAGGGTGCAAAAAAATCAAAATACTGAGAAAATTGCCTTTAAAGTTGTCCAAATGAAGTTCTTAGCAATGCATATTACTAATCAAAAATTAAGTTTTGATACATTTACGGTAGGAAATTTACAAAATATCTTCATGGAACATGATCTTTACTTAATATCCTAATGATTTTTGGCATAAAAGAAAAATCTATTTTTTTTTGACCCATATAATGTGTTTTTGGCTATTGCTACAAATATACCCCAGCGACTTAAGGCTAGTTTTGTGCTCCAGGGTCACATATTATATTATTATAGAAACTACATAACTACAAAAGACAGCGAGTTTAGCCTAGTTGTGGTAGTTAGCTTTGTTAGACAGTAGGAATGTCAAGCAGTAACGCTCTTGATATCGAGGGTGCTTCAAGCGCTCACCGTGCACTTGATTGATCTCGGAGTTCTGCGAGAGAATCTCG
Organism: Sinocyclocheilus rhinocerous; assembly: GCF_001515625.1. NCBI lineage: Eukaryota > Metazoa > Chordata > Actinopteri > Cypriniformes > Cyprinidae > Sinocyclocheilus > Sinocyclocheilus rhinocerous. Next base: position 1,077,077 of record NW_015645567.1, on the reverse strand, counting down.
TCGGCTAGTTTCTGGGCCGTGGGCAGCACTTCCGTGTGGTGGACGGTGATGAGATACTGCACAAACTTCTGCAACTGGTCCCTGTTCATCTGGAATAGAGTCTCTGAGATGGGGAGGTGAAGTTTGACCTGTTCGGGCCGCCGTACGCGGTACAGGGACAGCGCCACCACATGGGCGCAGTAGAAGATGTCCTTGTTTCCACAGCCGCACGTCACGGAGGTGATCTTGCAGCGGTCGAAGCTAATGGCTACGCTGCACACCATCTCGGGTTCTGACGGCGTGGCCGGTTCTGTTACTGTGCCGCTCAAATGGAAACCTGAGAGACAGAGAGAAAGAAAGAGCTCAATTCTGGATGCGGTGTATGCTATATTTTTCCAACTGTTTGGACAGTCCAGAAAATTCCATAAATGTTTTCTGACTATATTTTCTCCAAGAGCTTTGATGCTCCACTTAATAAATTCTGCATTTTAAATGATCAGGCTTTATTTTTCCAAACTGATTGGTTTTCCTCTAGTCTAGTGGATTAAATAAATAAATAAACAAACAAACATTATTTAAAAAAAATAAAAAAAATGAATAAAACCAAATAAATAAAAATGCTTACACAATGAAATAAAAACTAAAAAAATTAATAATTAAAAAATATTTTAAAATAAAAATACTAAATATGAATTAAAAATAAGAAAACAAAAGAAAAAAAAAGAAATCAATACGTCAAAAAAACTAAATAAAAATGTATAAAATGAATTTTCAAAAAATAAAATAAAAACTCAAGTGAAAATAAATAAAATAATTTTTTAAATAAAAAGAATAAAAAAAAACTAAATCTCAAATAAATTCTTTAAAAAAAAAAATACAATAAAAAAAAATGTATTTTAAAACTAAAAAAACAAATAAATAAATCCCACTGACACAAATGAATTCATGACATTTTCAAAATTCAGAATCTAAAAAAAAAAAAATCCACCTATCTACCAGTGTGGCTGCATAACCAGCCACCTAGCAACCAATTGGAACACCTTAGCAACCGTTCAATATTAAATGTTATGATAAAGTGAAAATGGATACAGGCACAATGTAAAGCGTGAGAGAGGACGGGGAAGTTTCAGTTTATGAGTGGTGAACAGATGTGTGTGTGTGTGTTGGGGCGGCGAAGTGGGCGGAGCTGCTCAGTGACTGGCGTGTGCCTCTACAAAAGCAGGACTGAATAATACAGATGCTCATTAGAATATAAAATAAATAATTTTAAGATATGAATTTAAAACATAATAAAATTAAAATAAATTAAAACTTTAAATAAAATGTAAAAAATAATTCCCACTGACAAAAATGAATTCAGAAACATTTCAAAAATCTGAATTTGAAAATGTAAATAATATAAATAACACATATATTTAAAAATACTTTGTTTTTTAAACTTTTACATAAAGGAGTGTGTTCAATATTAGTTTTGTATTGACTACTACTATTTTGTTATTGAGACAATCCTAGTCTATTCTTGCTACCCTAATACACAGACATCAAAACCACCAACCTGCATTAAAATAATATCATAAACTACTTCTATTTAATGGAGTCTGCGCCTCACATCCAAATGAGCTCTTGCCTAAAGGGTAAGAAAGCCTCCTAACCCTTAAACAGCACATATCCTGTTGGCGGTGGGAGCAGCCCACTATTGGTACAAGAGAAAAGGGATGAATGTTCAAGTTTCACTTCCTTTCCCAAAGTGCTGACCCAGCAATGTCCACCTATACGCCTTTCCACAACGCTAAATATATTCAATCACTTGAGAAAAGCCTTCGCTTGTAGGATGTGGAGAAAGAAGACGCCAGAAGCGATTTCGAAACAGAGTTCAAGAAAAGCTTTTACAGAAGGCCGAACGCAGAGGAACTGGCCGGCGGCGCTCCAATCCATGTTTTCGCCAACAACGCTTACGTAAGACAACGTTTGATCCTGTGTTCGCACCCGTCATGTGCAGGTTTGAGTGGAAACAAGAAGACGAGGCTAATACACCCACCTAGTGCGCTGACTACTGGCTTTAAACGTGCCGCATCGTCAAACCCCGGTTAGTGTTTAAGACGGTCTGATCTAAATAAACACATGACGCACGTCTAGACGTCTTCAGGGGGGATTCCTCAGCGCAAACCGCCATCCGCCTCAGGTAACAACGCTTCTATTCATCTGCACGGGATGCAAACAAAAGCAGCGATGTTTCGTATATCACGCCGCAAATCAACTAATTACGCAGGCGGTCTCAAGGTGGCCACTTACAGCGCTCTGTTCATCACCAGACACAAACACTTTAACTCTCAGACGACGGGCTCAGCAGCGAGCTTCATAATCAAAATTATTTTTCTCTAAAACGCTCCCCGAGGACGGGGAAGGTAATAACAAAAGCAAGCGCAGATTTGGAAGCCAATATATATACCAATATACCAAACGCAGGAGAGATTCTGCTATTCATCATGACCCAAATGAATCTGGAGCAGCACGTGCGCGCCGATGTTGTGAATCGCTGCATTAACAGACGACGCACCGCTCTGGGTCACCTTACATCATGAAATTAAAAAAGAGAGTATGAAAAAAAAAAAAAGAAAAGAAATATAAAGAAAAAAAATATATTACATTGTACAAATTATAATATTATATATAAATATGAAATTGAAGTGTAAGCTCTCTCTGTTTTTTTGTAAGATTCACTCAAACAGTCGATTCTACAACAATTTAACATTTTTGAGTTAAAAAAAATGGTTTACAAATCTGTAAAATGGATATGAGTACGTAACACGACAAAAAATATTTTAATTGAAAAACAATTTAAATAAAAAACATCTTAAATAAATTTTTAATAATTTTCATATTTACATATTTCTTTAAATATGCAAACATGAGAAAAAAAAATTTTCTAAAAAAAATTGCATATATATATTTTCCATATAAATGTATTTCCATATTAATTAAACATTTTTAATGTAAATATTTTTTTAGTACTTTTAAAATGCGTAAACTTTAGAAAAATATTTACATAATTTAAAAAGTACATGCAATTTTTTTAATTTTAATATTTACATATTTTTGAGCTACATAAACATATAACAAATATTCACATTGCATGTAAATGTTTTGAAATGTAAACATTTTTAATATATACATATCTTTAAATATATGTAAATATGAGAAAAATATTAATACTTTAAAAAGTTTTTATTTTTCATACCTAAATATTTTTTTTAAGTATTTAAAAAATATATATATTTTTAATATTTACATATTCTTTTAAAAACATGTAAAAAAGATTATATTTAAATCTATATATGTAAATATGAAAAACTTTTTTAAAAATGTACATATTCAAAAATATTTTTATGCATAAAAGTACAGCATGTTACAGCACACAGCATGTCAAGTATTACAAGTGAAGACATTTTGTATTGAGAGAGAGAGAGAGAGAGAGAGAGAGAGAGCCTATATACACATGCACACAATAACATTTTTGCATATATTATTTACATAATTTTATTTTATATTTTTGTATGAACTATAACTTTAAGATAGCAAACTAAACAGGTTTATAAAAAAAAAAAAAACTTTTCCCATTTTGATGTTGATGTGAAAAGTTGTGCGTCCAATCAAATGTATTGGTCACTTGATATTATGAAAATGAAATTATGACAAGATTAAATTATGACAATGTCAACATGTAAAGATTGTGTGCCCACGTCCTCAATAACCATGAATGAAACTAAGCAAAAATCAAAGAAAATAAAACCAGGTTTTAGTTTCTTTGAACAACTATTATCCAAAGCAACAAATATTAAAATGTTCTCAAAACTAGTTGAGATTCACAGCTCTACACTGAAAAACCTTAAGTAATGCTTATCACTGTAAAAAAGTGTGTTGTTAAATAACAGTAATTTACTGCACTGTAAAAAAACAATAAGTAAGATTAACTTAATTTTTCTTTCTTTTGCAAGTTTTCGCACACAAATATTTAAGTAAAATTTAAGTATTGAATTAAGTAAGATAAAATCTGTAAATAAGCAAGTATGCTTGTTATCCTTTTAAGATAATATGCCCACTCAATGAAATTATTTCCTAAATGAACACAGAGAGCTAATCCCTGCCGGTACAAGACTCGAACCCACAACCTTTGGGTTACCAGTCCGACTCTCTAACCGTTAGGCCACGACTTCCCCGACAAAACAGTAAGTTACTAAACCTAACGACAAACAGTGAAAACAGTGAAAATTTTAAACGTTTTAATTATTCATGCCCCAGTGCATGATGGGAAATACGGGATCATAACTTTGATATTTACTTAAAGAATCCTTGTAAACATAACAAATTCCAAGTAAAATATACTTATAAGTTCAAACTTTAATTTCTACAAGCTTAAATTGAGTACTAATATAGAATTTACTTACATTTTTTAAATTCTTGCCCGAACTAAATGATTTAATGTAGAAATCACATTTGTTTTTATGTAGTATTTACTTCACCACAAAATAATTTTTATCAGTGTAGATCAGCGTAAGGGCTTAGATGTACATTCATGCAACCAGCGAGGTTAAGATTCTATCAGACGAGCTGCTGGATGTGCCGCGAGGACCTGACGCTACCGAGTCGAGGAGATTGATAACTGGCCGACAGCAAGGCTAGTCACTCTCACACTCCCTGACAAAGTAAATGAAGAAGAATGGCGGCTGGGGCTTTTTTTCCGCCCCTGAAAAGCACAGCAGAAATGTGCGCAGACAGCCTCGTGCTTCCAGAGATCGACAAGTCTGAGTGCTGTGCAAATTTCCGCCGTAAATCCTCTCCTGTCCAACGCCGGAGCGCTACATCCCATGCCGGCCTTCAAACAGACGTGCATCTAACCTTTCCGGCCCCAAAACGACCTTTTCAAGTATTTCTGTCTGAAAATGTCCAATTAGCGCTGACCTACACATTTGAAAAGGCAGAGGAATGCAGTACAGCTACTAAACAAGACGACAAACGTTTCATGCATGCTTACGTACGTGAACAGAGCAATTCATATCGAAAACAACAACTTCACAACAAGATACAAAAGGAAGGCATCTGTGTCACAACAGCTCGTTTTCTCAAGGAAACCCACAATGCATTGCTCAACGTCGCTCGTGCAAACAAACAAGAGCTTTCCATTATGCTGGAAGATATCAGAGCCAGGGAATGTTTGCTTTGGGGACAAAGACAGCGATTCGAAACACGGTGCTTAATGATGCAAAACGTGTTTTTGGTGTTTACCTTTGTAGGCCTGTATCTGGCCATCATCTTATTCCTGCCACCCTGGCAAGAACAAACTGAATGTAATGTGATGTGTGTGTTTTCAGCCCACTGGCTCCACACTCACACCCCTCCAGCTGCTGTATAAAGCGCTTCGGTCATGAAGAGGAAAGCCATGAGAGTGTTGAGGATGGCAAACCTTTTTTTTTTTTTAAAGGAATAGTTCACCCAGAAATGAAGATTTGCTGAAAATGTGCTCACCCTCAGGCCATCCAAGTCAAGTCAAGTCAA
>NW_015645567.1:1067622-1070436 GCF_001515625.1 Sinocyclocheilus rhinocerous | reverse complement strand
TACGGGATCATAACTTTGATATTTACTTAAAGAATCCTTGTAAACATAAACAATTCCAAGTAAAATATACTTATAAGTTCAAACTTTAATTTCTACAAGCTTAAATTGAGTACTAATATAGAATTTACTTACATTTTTTAAATTCTTGCCCGAACTAAATGATTTAATGTAGAAATCACATTTGTTTTTATGTAGTATTTACTTCACCACAAAATAATTTTTATCAGTGTAGATCAGCGTAAGGGCTTAGATGTACATTCATGCAACCAGCGAGGTTAAGATTCTATCAGACGAGCTGCTGGATGTGCCGCGAGGACCTGACGCTACCGAGTCGAGGAGATTGATAACTGGCCGACAGCAAGGCTAGTCACTCTCACACTCCCTGACAAAGTAAATGAAGAAGAATGGCGGCTGGAGCTTTTTTTCCGCCCCTGAAAAGCACAGCAGAAATGTGCGCAGACAGCCTCGTGCTTCCAGAGATCGACAAGTCTGAGTGCTGTGCAAATTTCCGCCGTAAATCCTCTCCTGTCCAACGCCGGAGCGCTACATCCCATGCCGGCCTTCAAACAGACGTGCATCTAACCTTTCCGGCCCCAAAACGACCTTTTCAAGTATTTCTGTCTGAAAATGTCCAATTAGCGCTGACCTACACATTTGAAAAGGCAGAGGAATGCAGTACAGCTACTAAACAAGACGACAAACGTTTCATGCATGCTTACGTACGTGAACAGAGCAATTCATATCGAAAACAACAACTTCACAACAAGATACAAAAGGAAGGCATCTGTGTCACAACAGCTCGTTTTCTCAAGGAAACCCACAATGCATTGCTCAACGTCGCTCGTGCAAACAAACAAGAGCTTTCCATTATGCTGGAAGATATCAGAGCCAGGGAATGTTTGCTTTGGGGACAAAGACAGCGATTCGAAACACGGTGCTTAATGATGCAAAACGTGTTTTTGGTGTTTACCTTTGTAGGCCTGTATCTGGCCATCATCTTATTCCTGCCACCCTGGCAAGAACAAACTGAATGTAATGTGATGTGTGTGTTTTCAGCCCACTGGCTCCACACTCACACCCCTCCAGCTGCTGTATAAAGCGCTTCGGTCATGAAGAGGAAAGCCATGAGAGTGTTGAGGATGGCAAACCTTTTTTTTTTTTTAAAGGAATAGTTCACCCAGAAATGAAGATTTGCTGAAAATGTGCTCACCCTCAGGCCATCCAAGTCAAGTCAAGTCAAAGTATCTTTTCAGTTGTTTAAATCATTTAATATTTCTATATTCAAAATGTTATATTTAAAACATTAATCTCATCATGAATTTATGGATTTAATTGCACTCATTCCACTTCTAAGCCTCATTAAATGTCTGAAAGTACATCAAGCCACTTTTGTGTTCTTCTGTGCCACCTCTACAAATTAATTTTGTTAATACTGATTTCATTTGATTGGTAACTTATATTTCTTATAAGTTAACTTCACAAGTGCTCCTAAAAAGATAAGTAAGCGTAGAGCCCTGTATATGTGGGTGGATTTTGATGTGAAAAGACAAGAGGGGATGGACTTTTTCACTGGAGGAAGCGTTATAAAATTATACAATTATATTTCAATTAAATCTTGAACTTTCTATAAAGAAAAAATGGCTGCGCTCTTTTTCCTCAACCCAGCATGATTAGAAAACATGTGTTTCAGTATCTCATGTGCAAGTTATTAAACGCTGACATTTCAACCCCTCCGCACCCTTAAGGCGGGTCACCCGCGAGTTCCCAAAGAGGCCAGTGTGTCTCAAAAGTAGCCAATTTTAGCCCGAGCCCAACACTGCGACATTGTCCCAGAAACCAAGTTAACCGTACTGAAAGCCTCTCTCCATTTCTACACAAACCAGTTTGTTTTCTTCTTCGGACCACCCAAACACACGGGAGCGGATCAAAAGCATTTTTAACACAGCCGGTAACTTCTGCTAAAACGGTCGATGGAGCGATTACTACCATGTCCTCTCAGAGCTCGCCACTTCAAGAAAAAATCAGATGTTAAAAATATCAATTCAAAGTCAAATAACAGCAGCCGAATATAGTATATAACACTCCCAAAATGAAAGAGGGGAGCTGGAGACCTTGAGCGGGGTCAAGGAGGAGCTGCTTCCCTGCTTACAAATCAAATAATTGATCTCATGAGACGTTTGGAAAGCATTAATGACTGCAATCGCAGCCCTATATCTTATATTTGAGAATACTTCAGCAAATTCAATTCCATAGCCAAATGCTGGTCTAATTGAGTTTGGAAAATCCCAGTGAAGTAAAAATAACCGACGTCCTCAGCGGTGAGTTATCTGGGAATAAACTTAATGAAAACATGCTAGATTGTTACTGACATACATTTGTGATATTTTCTTCATCCTGCAGTGGATTGCAGCACATTGTTGGGCTTTAGCAGAAAAATGACAAATAGATATGCAAAAGAATAAAAATCATCTAACATACATGTTCAAATTTTACATTTAATCTAATGTTAAGTCTAAAGCAATACTTTAGATATTCATAATATATCTGTGATGATTGTGATGCCAATATAAAATATATGTAGGTAAATATTGCTGTTTATTTATTTGTACTGTTATATTAGCGCATATAAACATCGATTTATAAGTAATATTTATAGTATATAAAAAGATTACTCCTTGCGACTTAGCCATCAAATCAAAAACATAAATGTTGAAAAATATTGAGCAAAAGGCTGAAAATTTCATTACAATTCTATTTTATTTATTAATCGCCTCACAAAAAATTATACATACATTTTATATATATATATATTTA
>NW_015645567.1:1057788-1067550 GCF_001515625.1 Sinocyclocheilus rhinocerous | reverse complement strand
TCGAATGATTTCTGAAGGTCATGTGACACTGAAGACTGGAGTAATGATGCTGAAAATTCAGCTGCGCATCACAGGAATCAATTATATTTTAAAATACACTCAAATAGAACAGTTATTCTAAATTGTTATAATATTTCACATTATTACTGTTTTTGCTGTATTTTTCATCAAATAAATGCAGCCTTGGTGAGCAGAAGAGACTTCTTTCAAAAGCACAGGCAAGCTCGTGAATCCATGGACACTGGCACAGCACAGTCAGTCAGACGTAATGAATGAATCCCCCTCTGACCCAGAGAGAGCTGCATTCTGGGTATTAGACTGCCTGTATTGTCTCAGTGAAAGGCCGACTGAAAATAACCAGAAAATAGCCCTGGATCTGCAAGCTGGAATTACATCTGGCCTCCTGAAAACCACTGAAAACAGACACTACAAGGACTCGCCACAGCAACATTCAGCCATTTACCTAATGTTTACATCTAAAGTCAACATGAAATGCTGTTCATAACCTATTTTACTCCCATAATGCAATGCAAAATGCTTGTTGCATTTGATTTCATGTTGACTTGCAAAACCGCAGCATATACCTGCTTAACGATGAACAAAAGCACGACTCGTGTGTTTCCACATCCTATGCTGATAGTCTTGGTGTGTGGTCCGTCAGTAAACAGCGTGCCACAGGTCTTCTCCTCTCGGCTCCAGAGGCCTGGAAAAGCACAGCTGCAGCCCAGCGGTGTTTTCACAACAATCAGCCTTTACAGTGCCGCACGGGGCCCTTGTCCACCAACCGGGTCTCCACCGCTCTGTTTGCTCAGCCGATCGCTTTCCCAAAACACACCAGGGAGGAGGAGCGAGAAAGTCGGTTTTACTCCAGAGGAACACACCCCTCCGACACATACATATACGCAAAAGAAAAGAAGAAACAGACATCCACCTGTTTCCTGCGGTGGGCTCTGAGAGGCTATATGCTGCTCGTGTGGGTGGGTCACGCTATGGACCCGATTCGTGTTACAGGATCAGATGGAAAACCAGGCTGTTGGAAACACATGGCGATAAAACAGGACGGACAGACCGCTTCACCAGCACAACAAACTGAAGGATAGTATTTCAAAAGCCTTACTGTCCAATCAAGAGTACTATTTGAAGAAGAAGAATTATTTACTTTAATTTTGAAAAATATTTAAAGAAATTAAATATGAAGTACATAGACACACTAAAATACCCAACAGTTACTACAGTTAATGGTACTCTGATAAAACTGTGGTAACATCACAACATAAAATTCATAAAGCTATTTTGGATTGTATTATTATACTTAAACAAAAAAATCTGAATTTTACAAAATAAAAATAATGACAATATTTATATATTATAATGATTATTATTTATTTATTTATTTATTTTTTATTGAGTAAAATGTTATTTTGTTGTTTTTGAATGATAACACAACCCAATATGTGTATGAAGCCGTATGAATTTTTATTTTGTAATAACAGTCTTTGCTAATATCAAATACTGAATAAAAAGATGAATAGATATTTAATAAATAGATGAATAGAAAATAAATAAATAAATACTCTGTTTGAAGGAGATGGATTCCTTAAATTATATTTTGGAAGCTATGAATAGCATAGCATAGCATAGCATAGCATAGAATAGAATAGAATAGACCTTTATTGTCATTGTTAAAAGAACAATGAAAAATCGTTTAGCAGATCTTCAATAGCACTTCAATATTATTATTATTTTTAATCTTATATTATTATTATTATTATCATCATCATCAATATTATTAATTATATAGTAGCAGTAATAACAATTATTAAAGGGTTAGTTCACCCCAAAATGAAAATTCTGTCATTAATTACTCACCCTCATGTCGTTCCAAACACGTAAGACCTTCGTTCATCTTCAGAACACAAATTAAGATATTTTTGATGAAATGTGAGAGCTCTCAGAGCCTGCGTAGAAGCTACGAAAATACTTTTTGAGCGCAAAGAAAACAAAAATAACAATTTATTTAACAATTCTTCTCCCCCGAGTTACGTCTTCCGCCATTTTGGAGAGTACCCAAGAGCGTAATCGACGTAATCAACGTTGTTTACGTTCGTGGGAGAAATAGCGCGCATGAAAGTAATCTGCGTAATCAGCGTTGTTTACGTTCAGAGGAGAAAGCGCGCGCATGAACTTAATCAGCGTTGTTTATGCTTAGGGGAAAGCGTGCGTATGTGTTGTGATACTCTCTAAAATGGCGGAAGACGTAACTTGGGGGAGAAGAATTGTTAAATAAATTATGTTATTTTTGTTTTCTTTGCGCTGAAAAAGTATTCTCGTAGCTTCGCAAAACTGAAGTTGAGCCACTGATGTCACATGGACTGTTTTACCGATGTCCTTACTATCTGTCTGGACCTGGGAACATTACAGTTGCGTTGCTGTCTACGCAGGTTCTGAGAGCTCTCACATTTCATCAAAAATATCTTAATTTGTGTTCTGAAGATGAACGAAGGACTTACGGGTTTGGAACGACATGAGGGTAATTAATGACAGAATTTTCATTTTGGTGTGAACTAACCCTTTAATATTTATACTAACAATATTAATAAAATAACTAATAACAATAATAATGGTAGCGACAATAATAATGAATAGTTTTATATTATTAATGCTAATAGTTAATATTAATAATAACTACTAATAATAATAGTAGTGATGATGATTATTTATTATAAAAAGCTGAAACAAAAAGACAACTAAAAGCAAAAACAGGCTCAATCATCTTGTGGAAAAAATTCTCAGGAAAGCAGCCAGGGTGAAGACATGATAAGCTAAGCTAAAGTTTGAGTCTGAACACTGGTGGTAAAAGCTCCTAAATATAACACTCCTGGCCTTTATCATGAGTGCTGGTCCACTTCATCACTGCAGGGAACAACAGCGCTGACATTCAGCTCGGCCTGCCGGGGAACTGGAAAACTACTATTTGGGACACACTTAGTGTTTCAGTAGGGTCAGGCTTCAGGATCGGAGCTCCCTCCATGCTAGCCATTAGCGTTAACCATCAGCCACTTAAAGAAATAGGGTGGTAGTTTAAGATAAGATACAGTCCAGAACCTGGTGAACCTTGAGTTCTTACCATGCTGCAAAAAACAGCTTAAAGCAGCCTGAGCTAGTGTGCTGTTCTCCCAGCCTAATCAGGCTGATTAAAGGCAGAGTAAGGGATTTCTGGTAGCCAATGTTGATATTTGAAATCACCAAAACAAACACGCCCCTACCCCAAAAAGGTCTTGCCCCTATTTTGATAACTCCGCCCCACTTTTCAGCTTTAACCAGAGGCAAGTGATGAAATGTTAAGCTGGGGAAAGCTCTTATTTGCACCTTCAGTTTTTTTTTTTTTTTTTATGTCTAGGTGACACTGTGATTTGAAATAAACATGGCATTTTTAGATCTCAAATGATTCAAGCGACTTTCTTATCTGCAAAATGTAGTGTGTAAATACTTGGGGTATTTGTCAATGTTATCAATAAAAGGATAAATGGTTATAGTTTCTTTTAAGAGTGCTCATTTAATTTGGATTTGTTGTCATTCTCTCCAATTAATCATAACTCTGATAATGCATTGACTGGGGTGAGCCACTAGATGTCAATGGAGGGCATCTATTGCACAAACTGTTTTAAAGGCAGAGTAAGGGATTTCTGGTAGTCAATGTTTATATTTGAAATCACCAAAACAAACACGCCCCTACCCCAAAAGGGTCTTGCCCCTATTTTGATAGCTCCGCCCCACATATACGTACGCAACCCAGGCAACGATTAGTTCTGTGAAACAAAGCAAAACCAATGTTACACCGTGTCTACGGACGTGAGCGGCGCGGCGCGGCGCAACAAATCCCGACAGAAAACTGCTGCCGGGTTCTATTTATGATGTGCTGACACACATTTCAAATGGTTTTCAACGGTCGTTTGATCGCGTCCAGTGTAGTCAGACTTTAGCTGTTGTAGACACGGTGTTACTCACCTATTGAGAAGAAACAACGCAACCTCGGCGTCCGATCGCAGGCCTCCGCTCCTTGAGTTCTCTCCAGCACTGGAAAGCTGATCCAATATTTTACACGGGTCCTACTTCTTGCCTTATCTTTCCGCAGACGTTTTCCTCTTTTGTTTTTTTATCTGCCATCTCTATCTTTCTGTCGCTCGGCTCGGCTAATGTCCGTCCCATGCACTGAAAGCTCTCTCCTCCACATCACGAGTAGACACGCCCCTTATTGCTGATTGGCTACAAGTTTGTTTTGCTATTCGGCCCGAATCAGTTTTCTAAAGTGTTTTTGAAAAATCACATACCCTGCCTTTAAAGCCTGACAGGCTTATTAAAATAGCTTAAGTTGTAAAATACACTAAAATGTTACATTTTCACTAAATAGCAGGGTTCTTATCACTAACTAAAACTGAAACTGTATAAAACATTGTTTGTTGCTTGAAATAAAATAAATAGTAACTTAAATAAAATAAAATCTCTAAATAAATAAAAAAAAAAAAATTCAGCTAGTTGCCAAGGTAAAATTTCTCATTTTCATTTAGTTTAAGGTGAAGTACTAAAATAACTAAACTAAATAAACTAAAACTAATAAATACTTTATAAGAAATATACAAACACAACAAAATGACTAAAACTCTGACTAAAAGAGCATTGCGTTAACAGGGCAAAAGGTCGTGGGTTCGATTCCCAGGGAACACACATACTGGTAAAAAATGTATAGCCTGAATGCACTGTAAGTCGCTTTGGATAAAAGCGTCTGCTAAATGCATACATTATTATTATTATTAAATTATTATTTTATCAATGGTTCTAAAATAACACTGTTAGAACCATTTATAAATGTTAACTAAAATAAAACAAGTATATTTTTTTCAATTTTATTTTAATGTAGCTAGTTGCCAAGGCAACAATTCTTATTTTCGTTTAATTTAAGGTGAAGTATTAAAATAACTAAAACTAAATGAACTAAAACAAATAAATAAAAATAAATACTATATAGATATATTAAAAAAACACAACTGAATCAAAACACAACAATATTTAAGTAAAAACAGAAAATATATAAACAGTCTAATTCAAAATATTAGCAAAACCTATAATAGTATTCCAATGATACTAAAATAATTGTTAGACAGATCCATTTATAATTCTATTGTTACTTTTTTTTTCAAATATATTTAAAGATGTTTTGTATTCTATCGTTACTTTTCAGTCCAGAATAAACAATTTATCATTCACCAGTTTGTCACAATGCATTCTGGGCTCGTCTTAATTGTGAATCATATGCAATGCTAATTTTGAATAAAGTTTAGCCTAGACTTCACATAGGGAGCCCGTCTAGGAGCCTGCCTAAAAATGGCGCCCAGGTGGTCCATTCTGGTTAAACTGCTGGAGCCAGAGACTTTCTAGGAATAAACAGGGTGGAAATGTGGCCGTCTAACCAATGTGCACACAGTCTGACGTGATTGAGGCCTGCTGGGCCGTATGAGTAATGTCAGCGCTGAGTCTGCCAGGCCACGACCATCCGCCCGTCCTCAGATCTGGACCCCTCCCTGCACAGTAGGGTCCCGGCGGTGAGGGCCAAATGCCATTTAAAAATAGGAAGGAGCCACGTAAGATGGGATGAACTGAGTTTACGCCCCTACACCACACAACATCAATAACAGCTAGATGTGCATGCTAACATACCACACGTTTAATGCTGTTTCTTTTATGATATCGAAGGATAAAGATCTGTAAAGCTAAAAAATAATTTAGTAGTCATTTAATAAAGAGGCTGTGCACCTCATCTGAGGAAGACATAACGGTGATGCACAACTTTCAGTGGCTAATTGCTTTTATATACTTGCTTATATACTACATTGCTTTTATAAATCATTTATGAAAGATTTATGTATCTGAATTGCATATAAAATGTCCTTCCATTTGGTTTGGATTGCATAGTTTTAACAAACTAATCAATTTAATATGATGCATATTTTTCAGTCATACATAAATGAAACAAATATTTCTGCACTCAAAAAAAAAAAGTCATGGCATAGTTTAACCTTTTGCATCTATTTGATTTTATTTAATCACATTTTCAAAATGTTATTTTTTTCAAATGCTTAGAATTAGCAGATAAATGTTTAGTGAAGAAAATTAATTTATTCAGTTAAAAATTATGAACATGGTTAAAGTTCAATTAGTTAAAATGACGATGATGATAAATATAAATCTGGTTACTGCATTTAAAAAATCTTTTTCATTTATGTATGACTGACAATTATGCATCACATTAAGTTTATTAGTTTATGTTAAAACTGTGTAATCCAAATAGATGGAAATTTTATATGCAATTCAAATACATAAATCTTACATTTAGTCCTAAAACGGTGTAAAACTGCAACAACAGCAACATGATAAAAGACTATTGTTAATAAAAACAGTTATTTATTGAGCAAGAATCAGAATGAGCTATTCATCCACCAAGCAATTTAGATCAGTCAGACATTTAGAGACAGAATAATCTTTTACAAAACATGGCAACACAAGCTTTGTTAGTAAGTTTACATAAAAACATACAAAGCCTATAAGGGCTGTAATGATAGGACGTAACTACAAATTAAAGTCTTAAGTTTCCTAGTCTCAAAACTAATTTTAGGCTTCAAGAACCAAGCAGTTATTAGTCGAAAACAGTAGCGAAGATGTGCACACTTCAGCAAGCTTTTCACTTCCCCTTAGAGATGCCTGCTTGGTTAGTATGCCTGGAATTTACACCCAGACTAACGGACTGGAAAACCTGACTAATAATGTGCAAAAGAGGAAAGCAGACACGCACAGAGGCCCGAGGACAAGAGGGGTTGACAAACATGTAGTGGATGTGGACAGACCAGTGGGTGTTGCCAGTAAGCTCCTCCCACCTCCCCAGACAAACCCCGCCCCTGTTTTGCTCCACAGTCAGGTGTAGCGAATCAGCTCATGGGGAACTATGAATAATTAATCATAACTCTATCATAAGCATGCATAAAATAGTCTACAATACAACAGATAATATACAAGACCGCAATAATATACACAATGACCTGAAGGATCTGTGTGTTCATTCAAAGAAAGGTTTTCCTATGAATTAATTAGTAGAAAAGTCCATTTCTACTGTGCATTTGCCTCTTGCTATGGAACATGCAGTGATTTTCCCTGCTTCGCATTCCATTAGGTCGTAAATGTATCTGGTGTCAGGGTTGCCATGGTAACCAGGGTCCTGGGCCTTGTTCACAGACAACTTGGCACCCAGTATGTTTATTGGGTGAGGGGTCTGTGAACGTTTGTTAATCTAATGAATAATTGATTTGTTAAATCAAATGAAAAATGGTGTGTCTGATTGGTCCAGACGCTACACAGGTGACACAGAGGCCACACCAGATGTGCTGCACATGCTGTCAGTCATCAGCAGCCACTCACAGACTAAGAACCGCCCACTGCTTGGCTGCCAAACACAGACACACACACACACACACACACACTCTTATGCCTCATTTGCAATAATTAAATAATAAAAAAAACATTGCAGAGTTTATATCCACCATCCAAAATAAAATAAAATACAATAAATTAAAATAAAACTTACTTGGCCATCTAAACCTAGACTAGACTTCTAGTGTTTTGATATACAGCTAGTAAAGTATAATTACTGTAGATTAACCCAAACTACAAACAACACCCTATAGTGAACTTTACACACACACATATATACACACACACACACACACACATATATATATATGTATATGTATAATTTATTAAAAGCTGTGATTTTATCTAAAAAAAAAAATCACTAAATAATTTGCATCCACATATATATACACACAGGTACAGATAAATATTTAAGCAAAATCTTTCATCTTTAAGCATCTGGTTTTAAACAACATATTTATGATGATTTTGATGTTGATATAATTTTTTAAAAAATATATGTAGGTTAATATTTCTGTCCATTACTATGTATTGTTATAATAGTGCACATAAGTGAAGATTTAAATAAATAATATTTTATATATACATTTCTTGTGACAATATATCAAAATCATAAATAAAGTCTGAGCAAAAGGCTGAAAAAAAATCAATTTCCATAAAAATGTCATTTTATCTGTAATCACCAAGCCCTTTATTTAATAAATAAATAAACAAACAGACAAATAAATTGTTTGTTTATTGGTTTCACATACACATAAAATGTATATGAATAAATTTCACTGGGATTGAGAAAAATGACATCATAATTAAATTGTGTCAGAATGTGTAGTCACTGCATTTTGCCTTTGCGGTCTTTGTTTTCATAAACACTCCAAAATAAAACTGCATTTTAAGAATAAAAAAAACATATTTCAAAATGAAGATGTCCTCAAAAGGAGTCAAATCTCTCTAAGGTCTGGGGATAAATTCATACTGAAAGTACAGCCAAATAAACCCACACACAAACGTGCCACAGACACTCCCGTGTGGCCCAACCCCGAACCGTGCCTGGCCCCGAGCTGAACTGCTCAACTCCTGCTGACGTCACGGGCACACGAGGGAGGAGAGAGAGAGAGAGAGAGAGAGAGAGAGAGAATTCCTAAACAGTAGACAAACCCACTGGTGGGAAGCTTAGAAAAACGCCCCCCTGGGGGAAAAAAAAAAAAAAAAAAAAAAAAAAAAAAGGGAGGCTTGGCCGCACGCCAGACCTCTGAGCTCAGCATTTTGTAATGCACTTCCTTTTCGCTTAACAGCTTGCATAATAGCGCCGGCCGCCTCAGCCGCCAACCTTTAACTCTTTGCATCCTGGTCACTATTTTGTGCACACGCCTGTGGAGGGTTAAAATGAACTTATGACATGTGCTACACCAAAAACACAAAATAAACAAGCAAATCTCCTTCCCAGAACTCAAGTACCCACGTCCTAAAGCTCTTGGAAACACAAAGTTCTTGCCCTACGCCTACTGCACTGTCCTTTCAGATATGAAAATATCCTGCTGGAACTCAAAGCATCAGCAGACACAGCCTTAGACGGAGAGGGAGGGTGTGCAATGGCGTTTGACACGAGTCTGGCGTTCAGAGTTCAGAAATGTGACCAGACAAGACAGTTTGACATTGGAGAGGGGAAACTTGAGCACTTCGTCTTTGTGCGGGCGGACACCTTTAAAAAGTCTAATCTAGTTCCCTTTGTGCACGAGCAAGAATTTCAATTCAGCCGTAAAACTATGGCATCTCATAAATGTTTATCCGCTTTTCATTGGTGCGCTAATACACCGCCAGCCGCCCGGGTCTATAATATCCTCCAGTCCTGGGAGAGAGACGTGCACACGGCTAAAAAAGGAGAGCAAATAACATGCTTGAAAAGGTGAAACTTCACTGCATCGCCCACAAATAAGTTTTAAATGTCACCCCTGAGGAGGAAGGTCCGCTTGCCTACAAATTACACCTGGCAGCCTTGTGTCCCTGAACGTGGACGGGTTATAAGAGTCTGCGTGTGTCCTCCAATCCACAGCAGAGGCCTGAAAGACATGCCGCTGGAAATCATACATCTACTAGATCTGCCACATCTAAACTAGTAAACTAGACTGTGATTTCAGATTATTTGGCTACTTTTGAGATTTAAATCAATAAAAAACATTCTGAGGCTAGTTCATGATTTCTGGGTACAGGGTTGTTCCCACAATTTCTGAATTTACATGATTTTTCCATGAATTTTGTGTAATATATAATACATACATAAGAATA
>NW_015645567.1:1046291-1054102 GCF_001515625.1 Sinocyclocheilus rhinocerous | reverse complement strand
CACACACTCACACACATATACATATATATATATATATATACACTGTACATACATACACACACACACATACACATACACACTAAACTCAAAAATATTATATAAAGTGATAAAATGTAAGAATTTTACAACTAAATGTAACAACTATTTAATTAGCTGAAAAAATATAAACATAACACACACACACACATATACATATATATATATATATATATACACTGTACATACATACACACACACACATACACATACACACTAAACTCAAAAATATTATATAAAGTGATAAAATGTAAGAATTTTACAACTAAATGTAACAACTATTTAATTAGCTGAAAAAATTTATATAAACATATCTTTGTAAGGATCTACATTATATTCCCTCCCTGCTTTTTTTATCACCAACATTTGCAACTGAAAGGCTCATATCGGTTGATGAAACTCAAAAGTTCGCCCATTTCTGCCATTGTTTGTTTGGCTGTTGAAGTGTATTGTAAACAGCTTCGTCTTTCAATGGCTTTAGCAAACAAAATGGCACCACCACTTCACTGAGCCAGTGAGCCAAAACCGGCCATGAGAGGAAGCTGTAAAAGAGCCAAGGCACCATAAGGCGCTTCCTCCTCATTCAGAGCAGCGGTGGTGGCAGCGGCACTCAAGAGACGGTTGACATGACTGTCTGGAGGGGGTTATTCTCAACTTGCTGTGACCAGACCGGTCTTTAACTGCAGGCCCGGGACACAATAGCATTCCCCACCTCTTTCAACAGCATCCCACCCCTCCTACAAGACCTCCAGCTTCCCTCCCAGCCCTGCATTGTGTGTGTCTGAATGTGCGGGGTTAGGTGTGCAGTGTAAGGTAGCTGTAAGCCCCGCTTACAATAGAGAACCCAATCTCTCCTTTAGACACACCAGCTCGCCCCTGGAGGGGTCGAACCGAGGAGGGGGTGGGGTTTGGGTTCGGTACGTAATTGTCAAAAAGACTGAGGGGCTCTCCAAGTAAAGATTCGACAACAATAGGCCTCCAACCCCTCTCCACGGCCCTTGGAGAACCACAAAAGGAGCCGCCAAGGCCTTCCAGCTCAAAACGCCAAAGACCTCCGATCAGACGACAACAATGAGAGGTGGAGGAGCATGTGACGGGAGCTGGGGGAGGAACCGGGATATATGCAAGCAAGCAGTCCACAAATTAGGTCAATGAGGATTTCCCCCTAAAGTAGGTCAATTGAAACCCCTGATGAATTGGAGTCTGATGAAACAAATCGAGACGAGGGTGGACGGGTGTGCCACGCACATTCGCCAGCTTGAATCTGAGGAGTTAAGGCCCTGATATACTTCAAACGATTTCCAAAAACGAAAAGGTCATTTCAGGAGTTCGAAACAGCTTGACGAAGCAAATTTTCACCTAATTTTATGCACATTTTGGGATATAGCATAAAAAAATGCTGGATGGAAACGGCAAAATGTGCAATCAATAGAGTTGATAAGTCATGCAAATAAACTACAATGGAACCATACTAACTGAATAAATTTCTCGATGCGCATATGAAAAAAAAAACTCACGTGACTTTGCCTCAACGGATGATGTGACTGCAATTTTTGACTGTGCTAAAGCATATGTTTGCAGATATTTAGGTAACATGTTAACTTAACAAACTTAACATAGTTGCTACTCTGAAAAACAATGCTACAGCCAGTTATTCTACTTTGAAATGTGCAGTCCGTGTCCGGAATGCTCTCTCTTGTTCCGGAAGGTCTGTTTTTGTTTTGGCCTGTGTGACTCCGCCCACTGCCAATTTAACCAATAGTATTTCAACACCCCGGGTTGCCAGTTGGTGGAAAACACAGCGTACTGCAGCTATGGAAGCCAGCAAATGAACTGGGTCAGAGATCGCAGATTCTACCCGACCTAAAAAAAGCTCTGGCATCCATCTAAAAGCTCAATGAGCAGAGGAATATTAAAACACGGATAAAATAGCTCAACAACTTATAGTGTACGGCTCTTCGCCTGCCAATGTCAGTTGCTCTCATTCCTCTTGCGTGTCCTAAACATCTCTCTCCAATATTTTGAGTTTGGACTGCAGTACCCATTTCAACCACTAGCAGTCAATTTTACATACTGCACCTTTAATCGTTTTAAAATGCTTGAACCAAAGTCCGTCATCATCAACACAAGATTCCCTCTTCGAGCTCTAAGGCGCAAATCAGTTATGATATACAAAAAACACAGTGGCTTCTCCTATTGCAGTAAATTCTGTGTTTCTTTGCGATATCTGGCAGCAGTTTATTAGGAAGTTACAAATTTGTTCTCTTCAACTCACCGAATTTTTTTTTCCAAGTTAAATTAGCAACTTTGGATGAAAACATAGCTAGGGTGGCTTTCAATAAGAATTACAACTTCAGTTTACACTATAAAGCAGCTCCCCAGTGCATTCATGTTTTGATTGAACAGAAGAAATGAACCAGAGAAGATTTCCACATCAAAGAAGGCGGAGCCTAACTATTATGTCATTGCCATCGACCAATGGTAGTGCAAAGGTGTTTACCAGCTGGATCCAACTTTTACAAAGTTCGCTTTGGTAAGCCATTTCAAACTCCCAAACGAACTTCATTTTGGCCAGATTTAGTTAAAAATGACATCGCACCAGTTCGTTCTTCAGTTTCATTTGAAGTCTATGAGGGACTTTACTGGCAATAAACCGATCAAACCACTCAGAACTCATCTCTGAGGGCGGTCCGGTGACATTTTGAGTCTAATTGCGACCATCATGCCTCCACCGAAGCCTGCCAAGACTCATTTGAGGAAACTGGTGGGCTCCTCTTCAAACATTGGCTTTAAAATAAAAGAGCTCCATCTGGCCATGGGAATGATTGCTTTTTTGGCTTTCAGCAGCAGAAGACCCATAGCTGAGGCAGAGAGGTGGATGCACTCTTTAAGTTTGAGTTGACAGAATGACCAATCTGAATGGGGATTACCACGCTTACTGCAACTCACTAATTGCATTGTGGGTGGAGAGACAGGGTGGAGAAAGTGAGGTCAACATACAATAATAAGGTCACAGTTTGAGTCTTCTTTCAAAACAAAGCTGACAGATTATTCAAACAACGGCGTACAGAAATGTAGGGAACTACAACATTGGTGTTAAAGTGTGTAAGCTTGTAAAAAGGGCCAGTGGCATCTCTACCAGCTGCACAGCATTTCTGACTAACGACTCGCCTTTAACCAGCATTAATTCCAGGCGTGACATGCATCTCTGAACTTTTAAAGGCCTACAGAGAGCCACCAACATCAGAAATGAATGATGTTCAGATACTTTACCGATTAGTTAGCTAGCGATCAGGGATCACAGCGGTGATTATGGGATACAGAATCTCATCGAAAACCAGAGGAATTTGCTGACGTCTCCATTCCCGTAAGACTGGTTATAAAGTCTGGGCTTGATTCGACAAGCATGCTGGTGACCACAAATGTGACGTTAACACGTGCCAAATTCGAATGACTCTCTACAATCACCAAAACATTCATAACCAAAACGACGTTCTTACCGAAACTATAACTGCTGCTGGCTATTTTTATTGTTTTTATTACTGGAAATCAAGTAGCATGACTGAACGCAACCACTCAGCATGTACAAGAGAGAGAATTTCAGTTTTAGAACTGAAATTTGACAGTCTTTGCTCTAATCTCTATTTTAGTGCAACCAACACTTAGGCCTAATTGGAGGGAAAGTTCATGCACTCAGCTCTCTGAATAATAGATTATAATATGTGGTTGTTACCCTACTGGCTTTCATGAGCAAAATGGATGGCAGCAATTAGATATTAGTGGTTTTCTCTAAAGCAAGTATCGTGATTACTCTTAAGGTAGTAAACTTTTCAGTCTAACTCGTCCCTCACGGTTTGAAATATGGACATAATTCAACAACAAATGACATGTTGAATCATGCAGCTTGTTGACGAGAGGTGTGCAATTACTTTTCTAAGCATAAAACAAAGAATAAAACAACAAAAAGATCAAATAATATAAAAACAAATAACAAAAATAAAAACTATAAACAATAAAACAAAGAAAAAAAATGAATGAAAATTAAAAACTATAAACACCAAAGAAAACATAAGACAAAATAAAAACAAAATAGAATTGTAAATGACAAAACGGTAAATAAGAGAATGAAAAACAGAAATGAAACAAAATTTAAAAAAAAAAATCAAACAAACAATACAATGGCTAAAATATCAAATCAAATCAAATCAAATCAAATAAATGACAAAGAAAACATAAGATAAAATAAAATAAAAACAAAAAACTATAAACAATAATAATAATAATAATAATAATAATAATAATAATAAAAGAAATCTAGACTTAAACTGGTGGAGGGTCTCAAGCATCACAAAGACCTGGGCCAGAAAACAATCACCTAGTAACCATCCAGATCACCCTAGCAACCTCCTGGCATCCTGGGTGGCGAGTTTTGCATTGGCATGCACATTTTCTTCTGTAAATGTAAAAAGCTAGCTCTCTTCAAATACCGCTGGAACCTTTTCCTGACACGAAACGTTCACATTGCTCATCCTAAACAATCCCCCCAGCTAAAAAACAGGCTGCTCTCAAAACAAAGTTCCACTAATTAGTTGCACATTGAAAGCATTCTGTCCGAGAGAGAATGCCCGGTCAGATATTGGTTTTAGCCTCTATGAAAATTCCCCTTTGTCCTGCGCATTTCCAACAGCAACAGCTAAAAGCAGTAAAAGCAGCGGGCATTCATCAGAGAGGACAGCTGGCTAGTTCACAGTGATGGCGCTTTGACACACAGATCAGGCGCAATCCAAACATACACAGCGCAGTCAGCCTTTTCAGTTCCCTCACCTTTAACTCCCAGAATTCCTGCTCAGAGAGGGGAGCCCTGCCACAATGGGGCCGCGGCGCAAAACGTCCTCCTCCGCGGCGACATGCATTAGGTCTGTGTTTTCAATTAAGAAAGGACACAGGCGTGTCACGACTGGAACAGGGTGAAAGCTCACGCGGTCGGGGACGAAGGGTTGCAGATGGGAGAGATGGGAAGGGAGATGAGAGAGAAGATCTATGAGCAGATCCAGACCTGTACGGTAAACCACGCACTGTTGAGCACTGGTTTTGCATCACGATTTTACATGGACATGGAGTTGTGACCCAACACTGTACAAAGTCAACAAAGGTGTCCATAAAAATTCAACATTGTTATTATTATTTATTTATTTATTTTTTTAAATTTCGAATTCTAAATGTGTCTTGAATTTTAATGATTTCATGCTCTCGGCAGACAATAATTCTAAATAAATAAACAATTTCTAAACTATTTAGTTAATTAAATATTATTAAAAGTAAATTAAAAATAAAACCCTACAAGCTATCATTTTAAATGCAACAATGGAATTTAAGCATCACAAGATAAAATATACATTATAATGTATGAAAAAATTTATATTCTATAAGATATCTTTATTCTTCTAACATTTTAAGATTTTATTTCAATTACATTTAATAGTTTTATTAAATTATTAGTGTTATTTAAGATTACAGAAGACTTTAGATGATTTAAATGTTAAAAACATGCACAAAAATGAGCATGAGGAAATGAGCATGCACAAAAAATATTACATTAATATGTATTTAAATGTTTAAAATAAATACTATACATAAATGATTTTTTTCATATATTTAAATAATATAATGTTTAAATATATGAATGTATTTCAAATATTCCTCTTATTTAAATATTTAAAATATACAAATATTATAAATAAATAATACAATTTATATTGAATATACTTAGAATAAATATAAATATTATAAATAAAATTAATACATTAATGTATTTAAATATAATACATATAAAATAAATATACAATCATTTAAAATAAATATAAAAATTATAATCAAATTCATATTTTAACACATTCATATAAAAGAATAACATACAGAAATAACATATTGAAATTTAAATATTATAAATAATCAAATTAACATAATAACTAATACATATATTTAAATATAATAGAGATATAAAACAATTCATTTAATATTTGTAATATAGGTAAATAATTACTTAAAATTAAACTTAAAGATAAGTTTGAAAATATTTGCCTAAAATATACCCAGCTTACTGCATTTCATATTTTCTTCCCTGCTGACCGTGACCCCATCTGAACCATGAGTTGAGAAGCACTGCTGCAGATCACGCAGGGTCAGGCCTATTTTCCTGACGCGCTCATATTTAGACTCTCTCTTGATGATAAGGGAGGAAAAACAGGGCTAAAACGGTTCCTCCGAGAGCCTGAATCTCCTTCCATCCCGATAGGAGCGGGGGAAGAGGCACAGAAGCACCTAGAACAACGCGTTATCAGGAGAACAGGGCCATCGGTGCCGCGGTATCACGACCCGCTGATGTACCGCAGGCTCTATCAGCACCACAACCGGTCATCTTACTGTTAAAAAGCCACATCTGACTGGCCTCAGCCATACGAAACCTGGCGCACACACTCAGGCATGTCAACAAACAGCATGTTCGGCTCCAAGTTCTCACCAAGAGCGGGACAAAGCCTCCAAAGAGCTGGGAGAAACGGACACTCAACTGAATTTCAAAAGGCTTTTTTCCCCCTCTTCGTTTGATTCTCAAGGACACAAGCTTGGAGAGCGACTTGACAAGTAGTGCTTGAGTTTTTGGATCAGCGGAGACTAAGAGAGACAACTGAAAAGCAGAGAGAGAAAGATAGAGAGAGCATAATAGAGCGAAGGGGGAGGACAGTGGCGCGCGGGATGCATTAGAGCCATTTCATTGAATATGAAAGCAAACCTCCAACAGGCTTTAAAGAACACGGTTCTCTCAAGAGCACTACAATCTGTAACCCAAATATGTCTGGTTGCATTTCGCACGGAAGTACACAAAATAAATCGAGCACAACTTAGTTTGCCACCCAGACTTTACTGTCGTCACAGACGTAATGGCGTCGGGGGACGGGGTGTTTTTGACAACTAAACACAAACGACAAACATGTGGCAATGATCAGGTGGGGGTGGATGGGTAATTAAATATAGGCACCGGCTATAAAGGCACATCGACGTGCTGCGAGGGCCCATTGATCAGACTCGGGCATATGGCTTTCAGCTTTGCTCCGCTATAAACCAAAGCCCCAGTGTCTGTCTGCTACTTAAAATGAAAACATATTTAACATGGCCGGCCTAGTCGGCCATCTTTTTTTTTTTTTGTGAGGCTCTCGGAGACACTTTTGGGGGTTTGGCGAAGCTGACACCCACCGAACCGCTCCTTGCTTTCCATCTTCTTTCCTGACCTCCACTCTTCCCACCTTCCTGATCTGCACTCGAGTCGTTTTGCAAACACAGAAGCTTCCAGTTCCAGAACTCCAGCCAACGTATATTAAAATAAAATTTAAAAAAAAACACCACAAAAATCTCCATTTCATTCTCCACACGTCCATGCTTTATCATTTCAGAAGCTTCATCTCATCCAAGGGCAACCAAACATCACTACTAGTTCTCAAAAACATGAAAAATAACATTACGTTTCACCTTAGGATCGGTGTGCTCGCATATTCTTGGAATGTAAGAATCAGGGGTTAAAGCAAAAAAAATCTTTTGACTGAAAATTTTTCCTCAGCCAAACCCCATTCCACAGCCATACCTGTCACACACCCACTTTAAGAACATTTTTTTCTTGTAATTAGGAGCTCTTGTCCTCCTAATTAAAAAAATTTAGGAGCACCTTCTGATCAATAATCAAAAATTATCCTTCCTTAATACGAGGTGACATGTGACTCCTT
>NW_015645567.1:1046049-1046211 GCF_001515625.1 Sinocyclocheilus rhinocerous | reverse complement strand
CACTGAATCATTCATTCAATTGATTCGTTTGAACGGCTGATTCATTCAGGAATTGGACTGTCTTTATGAATGGGTAATTATGAATCACTGACTCGCTAGATTAGTTCAAAAACGCACTTTCATTGAATGAATTAAACACCGCTGTGTTTGCTTTTAGAGATG
>NW_015645567.1:1033151-1045911 GCF_001515625.1 Sinocyclocheilus rhinocerous | reverse complement strand
GCGAGTGAGTTCTCAAGACTCAAAAGCACGTGCAAATGATATGTTCCGTCATCTGCCATCGCGTTATAAGCGCGGAACCTGCGGGAATGAGTAGAATTGTTGTTAATAGACGCAATCCCGCGCTGAAATTCAAGATCTGCTCTGTGTTCTCTGCTAATAACCCGACTGTGAATGATGTGAGCGGCATCACTATGTTGTCACTGAGAAGCTGTAGCCGTGGCGGGGATGACTTTTGGGCAGAACAACAACAACAACAATGCGCTAAATGTTTCTTTTCCCCTCATTTTTTCCAATTGACAGAAATCCGCCGTAGACTCGCTGCAATTAACGGAAATCCGTCGTAGCGACGGAGAACTTTAATCCCTGAAGAATGCAGGCGGCTTTCAGAGATGGGATAAGATTTGCATTGTGGCCTGTGTGATGTATGGTGTTCATTAGGGCTGCCAAAAAAAAATTTGAATTTCGCATATTCGTCAAATTTAAATTAAAATCCACATTCGAATGCAAAAACGTTCCAATTTTAGGCGTGCATCAGGCAGCCTTATCAGTGGTGCACGAAATGCGACGACGATGCAAGTGTCATTGCATTTTAATGTTTTTGTTAGCCTATCCAGTTGAACCCACTAGATGCGGCGCTGCTATCAATGCGCCGCGCTATTGAGCCACTCAAAATTACCGCAAGGGAAATTCCCTCACCGGACATCTATCACCGTTGCACTCGCGTCTCGCACAAGAGAGCCGTCTGTTTAGAAAGCCATGTAAAAATGAATGCAAGTTCAACTTTTTAAAAACATGTCTCAAGACTTTATGGCGGGTTTTTTCCCCATCCCATTGCATCTCATGTTTTTAAATGAAGAAAGTACTCTTTGTGATTGGTTTTCGGTCCTTTGTATTAAACTATACATACATGCATGATGCTGTTTTGTTTCTAAACGTTAAAGCAACTTTAATTATATAAGGTTTATAAACATTATTTTAAACATTATGCACTTTTTTCAAAGATAGTCGTGTTATTTTATTATGCTTTGAAGAAATGTGCATAATATTTTGTTCGATGCGCCCTCTTGTGGCCTCAGGAGAGAAGCCAAAAGCTTTTTTCCCCCTAACTGAAATTATGCCTTTTAAATTCGAATATTGATAATATTTAAGTACAAAATTCGAATTGAGTTTTTCAGCCATTTTGACAGCCCTAGTGTTCATTAACAAAACCAAACACTTAACGGGTTAATCAATGAAGGGCGGAGCACGAGTACCTGTGAACAGCTAAACAAAACAGCGTTCGATACTGAAAGAGAGAGAAATCACCCTCTGAAATGATTCTTTTGAAGGGAAATGTCAAAAGAATGCCTTCTGCCCTCAGACCTTTGCCAACAGATCAGAGGAGAAAACCTCTACACTCATGAATCTCATGAATATACATCAGCCTGCCTCGCGTGGGAAGATAGAGGAAGTGAAACATTATAAAAATCTCGGGTTACAACAGAAAAAAAGGCCATGCGTGCCAGGACAGAAGTTACAATCTTCCTACTGAAATCATCTAAAGCTGCATTTCACAACCTGGTTCCTGGAGACACCTCAAACAACACACATTTGACAGGTTTTCCTATTTCAGACACCCCTATTTCGGGTTTTGGACCTACTATTAGTGAGCTAATGAACTGAAATACTGTGTTAGATTAAAGAAGATATCAAAAACTTGCAGGGACCTACAGCAAAAAGCAGTAATTTCAAGAAATAATACAATTATAAAATAAAATAAATTAAAATAAAATAAAAACGTAAAAAAAAGCATCTTTTATGTTGTCATAAATGTGTCATAAAAGCTAAAAAAAAAAAAAACTCTTAATGTCTATTTCAGTTTGAAAAATAAAATAAAAAACGACAAAGCTTAATATGTAGCCAACATTTTCAATTGACTTAAAAAATAGTTTTTTAAAATATAGGTCAAATATACAATATAGATGCAAAATAAGATATAACACTGCTGACAGTTTTTATTAATCATTTAAAATGTTATGGTTACAATATTTAGAAATGCACTGAAATTTAAGGCTATAAAATGCCAAATACATTTTTTGACAATGAAAATATGAAATGAAAACAGCAGCTAGGCCTATATCAGATAATAGAAACGGAGGGGGAAAAAACATTTCAAATGCAAACACTGGCTGATAGTGATATTAGCTGGAAAGAGCTTGTGTTTACAGTTAACCTACAGATCTCTGTTTGGAGATTCTCTCTTGAGTTGTTTAAAGTCAATATTACATCAATCAACACTGGCATACACATATTTACATTTTGTCTATAGAGCTGTCAATGTATTTAAACAACATTTTTTAAAATGGTTTGAGTCAATATGTTAGTGTAAAGTCACACCAATTGATGAAATAAATATGTAATTTTATAAATTAAATGTATAAATCAAATAAATGTATCAATTATCAATTGAATTTATAAAAGAAATGTTGTACACATTTTTAAAATCAATGTTTTATTTTTAAAATATTCAATATTTAATTTATATTATATTAAAATTAAAAAGAGTGAACCACCTCAAAAGGACTTAAAACATCGCATACACACATTGGAATATAGTGGAATTCCCAAAAGGCAAATGCTATTTAAACAAGCCCAAGAGCAGGCATGTTAATTAAAGCTATCTGTTAGCAATGTGCAGTTGGGTTAAAGCCTGTCAACAGTCTGTCACTTTAAAGTCAACTGCCCCGGAACATTTGAGAGCCGCCGGTGTTGCTCCACCTGCACAATTGAACACTTGCTGCTCAGAGACTGGGGGCAGGGCACAAACAGAGCAGTATGACCCTTGACATCTTTAATTCCAACAGGTGCGCAGGCTCCATAAATAGGCAGGAAAAAAAACAATCAAATTTGAACAAGAGTCCGTCACCTTGGCGGTCAAGACAGTCATATTCAACAGGCCATTTAGCGCCCTTCAGCTACTCAGCTGCACTTCCTGTTAACAGAAACTTTTCAAAGAAGTTTGTTCAAAGCTGACTGGAAAGAGTTATTACGACAGAAAAAGATTCTCAATTGGCACCACATGCAGCATCGGCTCATAGACAAAGGAAGGAGGTTATAAACAACGTCCGGTCCTTCTGGTTCGGTAGAAGAAGAAAGAGCGTCCCGCCACATATGCTCCCACTTGGGCTGATCAAAAGAGTCAGTTGTCATTTGTTTGTAGAGGTAAATGGCCAAAACCTGAGCTCGAATCCAGCGGGGAGATGGCGCATTCCTGTCTGAGGGGAAAGTGGAAGGTGGACTCATTCCATCTGGAAAAGCCCTCTCGCATAGCGGGAACGGGACCAACGTGCAGCTGGAGCCATTGGGTAGAGTGGCATGGCGACAGGCTGTCACGCCAAGCCCTCATTGTGCCCGCTGGAACATGGCTAAGGAGATGGGTTTTGTGGCACAGGCTCCGCCACTGCTCATTTTAGCCACACGGCTCATTTTTAAAGCTAACGAGCACACATGTTCTCGGCCTGCAACATCAACCAACATGAAATTCGAGACAAAGCCGGGCCTACAACTGCAGCACAAAGAAGGAATTTTGCTGCCAAGCTCCACCCCTCCACACCTCCTCCCCCGGATCGAGCGAGCGAGAGAGAAAGAGAGGGAGACAGAGCGAACAAGTCAGCCAACCAGCCATGTGCGTGTCAGACCTAATTCCCAGTGTGTGATCAGTCCTGGAGGCACATGCGGCCACTTCCCAGAAGGACGCCGCAGAAACCGACAGCAAACAAAGATGTGCTGTGCCCAGATCGTATCAGTATTGGTAATCTGCAAAGGTGCATTAACACAAACTGTGTTTTAGTGCGAGCACACTGTTAAAACCTATAAATTGGGACCAATGTGTCATTCAGAGCACAACACAAACAGATCCATTATTCTCTGTGTGCGTCGCGGAGACAGCTGAAGCCTGCCGAGATCCCCCAGGGTTTTGTCAGCAGCCCGCTTATATTTTCTCTCCGCAGCTGCGGTTCTGACTGGCGACCGTCATCTATTCGGTACTGAATTATTTCAATGTGAACAACAGTCAAGCCAATGTCAGAATCACAAGTTTGTGACTAGGGATATGCCGGTATCAAATTTTCATGTTGCGATTAATTGCTAATGCTTTTATTACGGTATACGGTATTATCAAAATATTGAAATTAAGTTTTTTTAAAAAGTGCTGTCATAATACAGTATAACAGGTTTAATAACTTTTTTCTTATAACAAAAAAAACTGAACATTTAAATGCAATAAAGCAATACAGAAAAATGTATAAAGTTAAAAGTTTTACACAGATTAAAGTGCAAAAGAACTATAAAGACCAATAGGTATCACTTTACAATAAGACCTCATTAGTTAACCTTAGTTAATGCATTAACATTCACAATGAGCAATAACTACATTTGCTACAGAAGTTATTAATCCTTGTTTAAAAAAATACAAGTCTTAGTTCATGTTAGCTCATTAAATAACACAGCTGCAACTCTCGATTTTAACAACCTGTTATTAAATATTGGAATACCTAAGATTAATGAATGTTCAGAAGAATTTTTCATTAGCAGTTTATGCTAACGAATGAATTAACTAATGTTAACTAATGAAGCCCTAATGTAAAGTGTGACCGAACAATAAAGAATCAAAACACTTTCAAACAATATCTAGGGCATGTTGTAGTCCAGATTAAAATGTAAAAAAAAGTTTGAAAATAAATAGCCTATTAAGTCTAAATATTTAAGTATTTGGCGCTGTGATGAACATCATAGCAAATACACAAATATGAATGGCTGTTTAAATCATTTAAACACGATTCAGAAACAGAAAGTAGTGCAGCTGCTTTGTTTACAGGGTTTCCGGGGTAAAGGCTGCATTTAAATGAATTATTATATTATTATTATTATCATTTCTGCAGTTTAGCGCCATCTGCTGTCAGAGAGTGAAAGTGCGCTTTCATCCAGAGCGTCTCTCGCATGTTCCGCCATGTGCTTCACGTCCGCTTTACATCAGAGTGCTCACGGGTCTTTCATCCAGCATACAGTGGTGTTGTGCATTTTGACCAGTTTATGGGAAAAGTATTCTTAAAATTCGGAATAATTTGTAATATATAATTATTCACGGTATTTAGAAGTGCCCACGATAACAATATCGTGCATATTCATTACCGTGATATATCGCATTACCGAATACCGGCACAAGTCTATTTGTGACTAGTAAAAAATGTTCTTTGTTGAATACGAATTCAAGTTTCCAATTTGTAAATAACCGGAAAGGTAGCAGCTCACTGATACATCATGTTATAAAGCCAGTGTTAAGGTGCAATTACATTAACAGTTGTCTGGCGAAATTTCCCAAAATCCAATCATTTTAATAGAAATCCATGTAATCGAGAGTTTCATGTGAGGGTGAAAACGTTCGCCACGCAAATTCACCACATTGACCAAAAGACAGCTGCTTGTTTTGAAAGTGACTTCTGTGTGAACGGTACATCGCTACACTACTGATAACTTTTTGCAGGCAAATTTTCACCAAAATTTTGCAGATGTACCTGGTGCTTTGTTATTAAATATTTAGCAAGAGAATACATTAAAGACCCCGTAAAATCTTCCTTGTGTTGACATACTTCCTACTTAAACAGGAAGTAGCATATCAAAGGGCTTGTGACAAGTTAGTTAACATCATAGCCATGAATCATAATTTGCTACACTGCAAAAAAAGTTCTTAATGCGTATTTAGTATTTTTGTCTTATTTTCCAGCTATAACATCTAAAAATCATTGATGAATCTTGTTTTCTATTAAAAAAAAAACATATCCGAAAAACTTTAAAACAAGAAAAATGTACTTGAGAAACAAAACTGCATAAGATTTTAAGACTTGTTTTCATAGCTTGTCTCTTTAATATGAGTAATATTAATGTCTTTTTAATACATTTAATTATAAACAAGCTAAAAACAAGTGTAAAAATTTGCCAGTACAACAAGACAAAATACACTCTTGATATCTACAAGTCTTAATATCTTATGCAGTGTTCCTTCAAATACATGTATCTTGTTTTAAGGTTTATTTTTAAAGGAGTCATATGATGCAATTTCAAGTTTTCCTTTCTCTTTGGAGTGTTACAAGCTGTTTGTGAATAGATAAGATCCCTATAGTTGCAAAGACTAAAGGCTCAAACCCAAAGAGAAAGGCCCTCCTAAAACGCCTCGTTTAAACACACCCCCACATGTCTACGTCACAATGTGGAAAGATTTGCATAACACCACCCAAATGTTCACGCAAAGAAAGAATGCCTCGTTTATAATGGGTTTTAATGTTTTTGTATCGTCGCTCCGGCCAGACAGGGCATCACAAAATGGTAAGAGGCGTAACATTTCCGTCACACGCTTGAGGT
This sequence comes from Sinocyclocheilus rhinocerous, assembly GCF_001515625.1. Lineage (NCBI taxonomy): Eukaryota > Metazoa > Chordata > Actinopteri > Cypriniformes > Cyprinidae > Sinocyclocheilus > Sinocyclocheilus rhinocerous. The sequence continues at coordinate 1,039,515 of NW_015645567.1, read as the reverse complement.
ATTCGGCCAATCACAACGCACTGGATAGCTGGCCAATCAGAGCACACCTCGCTTTTCAGAACGACGAGCTTTGTAAAAATCAACGCCTTTCAGATAGGCGGGGCATAGGGGAGAAACAATAATGTACAGTATGTGGAAAATAATGTGTTTTTTGAACATTAATCTGCATAAACACATTTCATTACACCAAATACACAAAATAATGTTTTTTTTCACAACATCATATGACCCCTTTAATGAAAAACAAGTAAAAAAAGAAAGAATGTTTAAAACTCATAAAGTCACATTTTTGCATAGTATTTCAATGTAGGTGGATGTTCGTATTCTCGTACTGGTCGAAAAGTCCAAGATGATCAATCAAACAGACATAATCAAAGACGCAAAAGTAGTTTTGCCATCATCAACAACACAACCGCCCATAGATCCTCTTCAGCAATAGAAAATGTGCAATTTCTGAGTCTGAGAATGTAAACAGCTTTGACGACATGTGAACACAGCATAAAATGAAACAAAACCAATGACCCAATGCTTGAGAGAAAAATAGCCCTTTGCCTTTCATAACCGCTTGCAACAAATCTCCAAAAGTTTATGTATTTCAAGAGTATTTCAAGATTTTAAAGAGTATTTCAGCCGTTTCTTCTCCAAAGATGCAGGGCGCTGTGACACAATGGCCATTTAAAATTTTAACCTTGTCAGAGACAAACATGCCAAAACCTTGGTAATGCAAACGCCACCCACGCCTACTGGCAGCCAAGTGTGTGTGTGTGTGTGTGTGTGTATACAATGAGCACAGCTATGCTCCACTCAAGAACTTTTTAAAAGCGTGGCAAAGTCACAGCAGACTTACTGTAAAGTCCTGCTATGCCAGTGTGGCCGCCCGTCACAAAACCGCAGACCGATTTTCCTTAACATTAAACATATTACTTGTGTTTCTGAGAGAAAATGCTTACTGGGGAGTTCTTAAAGATTTCTGGCCTGGTGTTAAATGATTCCTTACCCAGAAAAACTTGTTTAGAGGATATGAGCCACTCCAAACCACGTTTGAACAGTTACTGACTCACTAGCTGGTTTTATGGGGGTGCTGTGAACTCTTACGAGGCACAAAAGCAGGCTTGTAGCGGAGTCAAACACAAAGAATGACTTGTTCGCTTATCTTACAGCATGTCTCGAACAATTCATTCACTTAACATCAACTTAATGCGCCGATGACTTCACCTTTCATCCAAAACACAAAGACTAATCGTTCAGGTTAGGCAAGAGGCTACAAACTAAACAAAGGCTCATGGTGTCTTTTACAAGCAATTTTGCACAATTCCATCTTGTAGGAGTAAGTCAGATTACATGCTGGTGAACTGACGTCAAAAATAAATGCATTTCCAAACGCTCCCAACCTTTTGTTTTCTTTCTCCGGGTGTAATTTAAAGACTGCTAACCCTTTTGGTTTGGCACGGACGATTTGTCATGCCGCACACTATTTCTGAATCCTATTCCGTTTTGTAGCTTTTCTCACAGCTCACGGATGGAATTACAATCATTATTACAGTTCACAACTAGCCTCTTTCCCCCCGTTTTCAAGGCATTGTCAATACCCACGCTAAATTAATGGATGCCACCCAATTCTCACAGTGCTAAATATGTCATTTATGGCATATTCTGCCGTCGGAAGGCGCTCAGCGGAGGAAGTCAGGCCCATCCATTCGTCTTGCTTATCCGCCCATAAATCTCGGACGGTTTTGGGCTCTGCCAGCAAAATGACACACTCCTGCCTCCCGCGCTCCAGTAAGTAAAAATGATAAAGGCCTGTCAATAGTTTGCATACTCCGGCTCGGCAAGCAAATCGAGCCGCCACAGTGCCGCAGCGTTTCCATTTCATTTCAAAATTTCATTCGTTTCCCAGCCGCATTTCAAAACCTGATGGGAAAACACGCCACCACACACACACAAAAACAATAAAACAATCACCTGCCGTAGAGAATCATCATCGCGTCACGTATATGACCCTATTTCATCAGCGACTTTGATATTATAACCATAAAAACAGCCTTTAAGTAGATACTGAGCCCTAAACACTAAAAAGTCAACATAAAACGTCACTCCCAACTCAAAGTAAAACAAGACATTTAGTCACAAAAACATGATTTTATCCACAGGAATTCATTGGATAGTGAAAAATGTGCACAACAGCCAGTTTTATTGTTAACTCAAATTGGTTTTCAGTCATTTGAAATAGTCAAATTTCAATAAAATATAAATATTAGATACCTTGGCAACAAACTGAAATAAAATAAAGTAGTAAATAAAATAACATAAATAAAATAAATAATAAAAGTACTAAAATGACTAAAGCTATAAAAAAAAAGTTACACAGAAATATAAAAAACACATTAATAAAAATGACAAACATATAAAATTAAAACAAACTAAAATTGAAATGACATCACTTTTATGGTCATATTTAATCAGATTGAATTTAATCAGATATTTTAATATTATACCCTTAACAGCAGACTCAAAGTAGATACTGATCCCTAAACACTAAAAAGTCAACATTAAACGACGCTCACAACTCGTTTTACTTTTGTAATCTCACAGGTTAGTGAGTAAAACGATATTTAGTGACAAAAAACATGATTTTTTCCTGCAGGAATTCATTGGATAGTGAAAAATGTTCACAACAGCCAGTGTTATTTAGGTTATGTTATGTCATTATAAAGGGGTCTTATTATGCTTTTTTCACTTTTTCAACTTTAGTTAGTCTGTAATGTTGCTGTTTGAGCATAAAAAAGATCTGCAAAGTTACAAAGTTCAAAGTCCACTTCAAAAAGAGATATTTTATTTAACAGAAATCACTTTTCAAAAACTACAACGAACGACTCGTTTGGACTACAACACATATTTTCCGGGATTTGTGATATCACAAATAGAGACCTGGTTGAGCTGCACTAGAGAAGGCAACGAGTGTTATCACTAGGGCTGTGCGATTTGGTAAGGGGCATGACATTTCCCGACCAGGCGCCGAGTGGTGCCAATCACAACACACACTGGCCTTGCTAACCAATCACAGCACATTTCGTCTTTCAGCAGGCGGGCCTTCATTTGATACAGGAACTATTCCAGCCGTTCATGCCAGACTGAGGAGAGAGGTGTAATGTAAAATATGTGAAAAAATAATGTGTTTTTCGAACAACCTAGTATGAGAGCCTGTTCTAGTACACCCCCAAAACAAAATCAAGACTTTGTAAAAGAGCATAATAGGACCCCTTTAAATAAAACTAAAAGGAAATAGAATTTAAATATTAGATGAAAAACTTAAAATTAAAAGTAGAAATTTTAATTTTAATAAATTACGTTTAAGTACTAAAATGACAAACTAAAACTGAAATAAATTTAAAGCTACAAAAAATATATAAAAACACTAATAAAAACTAATTAAAATTAAAACGAAAAATGAATGAAAACTACAAAAGTGCATAAATAACACTAAAATAACACTTGCAACAGGGGATGGAATGAAAAAGTATGAGGGATTGTTGACGCAGCTAATAAGGAAAGTAAGGAAAGGTTACAATAACAAGCACATTTTTGTGAATAACTGATGAATCATTCACAAAACTATAAATGTGCATTAAGGAAGTAAATGGGCCCAAATGTGATTCACGTTCAATCCGTTGCGACTCCCAACACACACTTCTTGCCAGGCGCTCACACCAAATAGCCTACGTTCATCTCGTGCGGCGCGTCACTGGTCCTGTGCTTTGTGATACATTTCAACCTGTTTGACTTCAGGATCTTCTGGTTCTCGCACCCACTGGCACTCATTTCTCCACGGGGCGACTGAAGGGTGAGACCGAGATGGGCGAGGCGTTGGATCAACAACAGCGATTCACACGGGGCATGAAGGGCCTGTGCGAGCATGTGCGGCCCCTGAAGGAGCCTGCGTTTGTTTTGTTTACCTAAAGACGGGCCATTTGAACGGGGGAGGTTAAACTCTCGGTGTCCTGTTCTTCATAGCTCATTAGAGCTGACGAGCAGACAGAAGGCAGGGGCTGAGGAGGAGGTGAGTGTGTGTAAGTCTATCCAGCACATGGGTCCCAGAAGGGGGAGCTGCAGCAGGAAATGGTGGATAAGTGGTGACCTGGGTTTGCTTTTGAAACTGATCGTCAGGAGCACAGCTGCTAGCTCTGCTCCGTGGTCAGGTTAACCACGCTTAGACAAAGAGAAGAAAAACAAGAGAAAAGGGAAATAACAGCCCCTCTGTCACAGCCCGCTATATGATCATCAAACGTACCGCGCCAAGCTCCTCCTCTACACGCTCACAGCTGGCTCTTCAAAGGGAAAATTCGCCCCCAAATTAAAATCACGTGATTTCTTACCCTCAGACCTGTGTTCTTTTCTTTTTACTAAAGGAGATATTAAGCAGAATGTCAAAGCTGCTCTTTTCCATAAAAAAAAAACTAGTACTGCCAGGCTCCAAAAATCAAGCAAAAGAAAGAATAGTTTTCGTTTTTCAAATTATCCAATCATAATCAATAACGACGAGGACTGACCCACTCAAGTTGCGTGAGCTGAAACCAGTAAACTAAAGCACTTTACTAGCAGGTTAATTAACTTGCCCAAACGCATTTTTAAACATAGAATTAATCTAGTATATGAATAGTGAATCTTAACTAAGATATGCGCTAGTCAGAATGTTAGTGACCTTGTTCATACATTCATACATTTGTTCTACCCGCTTAAATGAGAAAAAAAAAAAGATTAATATTGCATTAGATGGGAGCAAATTACCTAGAATGCAACACTTTTGAATGGTAGTGTAATTATAGATAAATATGTGAATATGTGACAAGTCAAACAAGGCAATTTTTGGTAAAAAAGCAGTTATTGTAAAGCAGTTATTGTAAATGAAATAATCACAGATAATCGTTTTGATGTACTCTGCTTGACTGAAACCTGGCTCAAACCAAATAATTATATTTTTCTAAATGAGTCTACTCCACCAAGCTACTGTTAAAAGCATGAGCCCCGTCAGACTGGTCGTGGCGGCAGTGTTGCAACAATATATAGTGATATTCTCAATGTTACTCAGAAAACAGATACAGGTTTAACACATTCAAAATACAACATAGACCTATTGGTAAATGTTGATAAAGCACTAATTTTAGTCTGAGATTTTAACATTTACGTTGGTAATACAAATGATGCATTAGGACTTGCGTTTACTGACCTAATAAACTCTTTTGGAGTCAAGCAAAACATCACCAGGCCCACTCATCGTTTTATTCATATGCTAGATTTAATTATATTGTATGGAATCTATCTTACTGATATAGATATCGTACCTCAAAGTGATGATGTCACTGACCATTTCCTTGTATCGTGCATACTGCGTATTACTGATAATAACTATATCGCTCCGCGTTATCGTCTGGGCAGAACTATTGTTCCAGCCACCAAAGACAGATTCACAAATAACCTGCCTGATTTATCTCAACTGCTCTGTGGACCAATAAGTACACATGAACTAGACGAAATAACTAGCAACATGGGCACTATCTTCTCTAATACATTAGAAGCTGTTGCCCCCATCAAATTGAAAAAGGTTAGAGAAAAACGTACTGCGCTATGGTACAACATTAATACCCATTCTCTCAAGAAAGAAACTTGTAATCTTGAGCACAAATGGAGAAAAACTAACTTGGAAGTTTTTAGAATTGCGTGGGAAAACAGTATGTCCAGCTACAGAAAGGCTCTAACAAATATTCCCTCACAGTTTAATAGTAATGACTTTGTGAATTTCTTCACTGATAAAATAGATAACATCAGAAATACAATAACAAATTTAGATTCTATAGCGTCTAGCACTTCAGCTTCATTCATCGCACCCAAAGAAAAACTGCAGAGCTTTACAAATATAGGACAGGATGAGCTAAATAAACTTATCACTGCATCTAAACCAACAACATGCCTATTAGATACTGTACCCACTAAATTACTGAAAGAGTTGTTACCTGTAGCAAAAGAACAGCTTCTCAATATTATTAACTCATCGTTAACTTTAGGTCACGTCACAAAACCATTCAAGCTGGCGGTTATTAAGCCTCTTATTAAGAAACCACAACTAGATCCTAATGAACTGGCAAATTACGGACCCATTTCGAATCTTCCGTTTATGTCTAAAATTTTTGAAACAAGTTGTGTCTGCTCAATTGTGCTCCTTCTTGCAAAAAAATGATCTCTATGAAGAACTTCAGTCAGGTTTCAGGCCCCACCATAGCACAGAAACTGCACTTGTTAAAATTACAAATGACTTGCTTCTTGCGTCAGACCAAGGCTGCATCTCATTGCTAGTTTTACTTGATCTTAG
>NW_015645567.1:1014930-1030261 GCF_001515625.1 Sinocyclocheilus rhinocerous | reverse complement strand
CGCACCCAAAGATAAACTGCAGTGCTTTACAATTATAGGACAGGAAGAGCTAAATAAACTTATCACTGCATCTAAACCAACAACATGCCTGTTAGATCCTGTACCCACTAAATTACTGAAAGAGTTGTTACCTGTAGCAAAAGAACAGCTTCTCAATATTATTAACTCATCGTTAACTTTAGGTCACGTCACAAAACCATTCAAGCTGGCGGTTATTAAGCCTCTTATTAAGAAACCACAACTAGATCCTAATGAACTGGCAAATTACGGACCCATTTCGAATCTTCCGTTTATGTCTAAAATTTTTGAAACAAGTTGTGTCTGCTCAATTGTGCTCCTTCTTGCAAAAAAATGATCTCTATGAAGAATTTCAGGTTTCAGGCCCCACCATAGCACAGAAACTGCACGTGTTAAAATTACAAATGACTTGCTTCTTGCGTCAGATGGGGAGTCATCTCGATTATCACCAGTAAAATATGGAGTGGCACAAGGATCTGTCCTAGGTCCTCTGCTATTTTCAATATAATGTTTCCCCTTGGTAATATTATTAGAAAATACGGAATTAGTTTCCATTGTTATGCTGATGATACTCAACTATATATCTCAACAAGACCAGATGAAACTTCTAAATTATCTAAGCTAACAGAGTGTATTAAAAATGTTAAAGATTGGATGATCAATCATTTTCTCCTATTGAATTCGGATAAGACGGAGATATTACTTATTGGACCAAAAACCAGTACACAGAATCTCTTGAATTACAATTTACAACTAGACGGATGTACAGTTACTTCCTCTACAGTCAAAAATCTTAAACTACCAAATTTTGCTACAAGTTTGATTGCAACATATAATCATTGCTGTTAACAGTGTTCTAGGGCTGTCAAAAATTTTTTTCGAATATTTTAGAATATTCGCCGAATTTAAAATAAAAATCCACATTCAAATGCATCATTATGCACTTTTTTTTCCACAGATAGTCATGTTATCTTATGCTTTGAATAAACGTGCATTAGTAATATTTTGCTCGATGCGCCCTCTTGTGGCCTCAGAATAGAACCCAAACGTTTTTCTTCACCCTAACTGAAATTATGCATTTTAAATTCGAATATAATTCAAATTTTGATAATATTCAAGTACAAAATTCGAATTTAGTTTTTCAGCCATTTTGATAGCCCTATAGTGTTCTTTGTCTGTTTGATTACGTCATTAACTGAATTTTTCCATACATTTCTGCCATTTGTACATCAATTTGACAGTCACCACTGACAAGCTACTACTAAATATATTGTAGAAACTTAATTTTCTGCAAAGCTGCTTTGCAACGATTTGTATCGTAAAAAGCGCTATACAAATAAACTTGAACTGAATTGAAAATTGAATTCTCTCTGCAACAACAGATGAAAACAGACAATGAATGACCTAAAACAAAGAATATACATGATGTTATTTGTATCTATTAAAATTACATTAAATTGACTAAAATGAATGAATATGACATGCAAAAGACATTCAAAAGTCTGTGGTCTGTAAGATTTTTTTTATTGTTTTGGAAATAAATCTTTTTTTATGCTCACCAAGGCTGCATATATTTGATCAAAAATACCATAAAAACAGCAATATTGGGAAATATTATTACAATTTAAAGGAACTTTTTTGTATTTGAATACATTTTAAAATGTAATTTATTCCTGTGACGCAAAGCTGAATTTTCAGCATCATTATGATCCTTCAGAAATCATTCTAATATGCTGATTTGCTGCTCAAGAAACATTTCTGATTATTATCAATGCTGAATACATTTAATATTTTTGTGGAAACAATGATTCTTTTATTCTTTGATGCACAGACAGTTAAAAAAGAACAACATTTATTTGAAATAGAAATCTTTAGTAAGATTATAAATTTCTTTACTGTCACTTCCGGTTTGTCACTTAAAAAAAAACACTTACTGACCCCAAACTTCTACTCAAACGTCAAGTATAAATATGAGCATGTGTAAAATAGATGCAACAGAATTTGAGCCTGTTCTTCACAAAAAATGATCATATATCATGAGAAGATAAGGAATATAGTGCATGGGTTCTATGAACTATTTTTATTGTGCTTTATTTCATTATTGGAGCCTGAGGATGAGTAAATCATCACAAAACTTTTTGGGGGTGAAATATTCATTACATGATGAAGCAGAACAGTTTTAGGGTCAATCTTTACAATGCTGAACATTTTGGTCCCTCTATGGACTCCACATGTCAAAGTCTGTAGCACTTTACCAATCTAGAGGCCTCCAAACAGTCTTTGAGCAACCCAAAACACGCAAAATAGTGGCTTTATCATTCCAAAAGCAGCACAAGCACTCAAAACGGTCTTCGTAGCCTTCAAAGACACACAAAGAGCGGCGCACCAATCAAGCAGAGAGCGCCACTCTAAAGCTCCTTATGAGCAATAGTTAGCTATTAATGTGAGCTTAAAGGTCTCATTCATCACCGCGCCTTTTCCAGGTCTCAGCTGCGGCCTAGATAATGAAGACCGATTGGGCCCTCGTCGAAAAAGAAGAGGGTTCGGGACAAATAACCCACTAGCCGTCCCTCGTAAATCAACATATGGTGCCGCGAGAGGTCGCGAGATCCGATGGCCCGTTTCCCTGCGAGACTCACCCAGTTTGTGCGTCAGCGCGCTTCGGGGTTTCCATCCAAATCCAGATCCGCTGCCAGTGTCTCGCTGTAGCCTGGATTAGGGACAGGACAGGCAATCTGGCTTTTGAGGTAATTCCCTACATTCGGGTCCAACGCGGCGAGCGCGGGAATACTGGGCCCTGACGTTTGAGCCTTTATATAGGGCCCGGTGCCGTATGGACCTGTGGTGAGCCCTGATGTCTGCTGCAAACACAGGCCAGGAGAACAGGCCGGGCGTAGAGGCGTGTAATGGAAAACAAACAGAGCAGAGAAAGAGTCCTCATATCCCTGCCCCCACAAACTCGCCTCCCTCTTCCTCACCCTCGGTGAAGGTTAATGGTGCTGGAGGAATACAGATCAGCGCAAGATGGATGAAGAGGTGCTGGAAAACTCTCCCGCAGGTCTGGAGTCTAGAGATTAACTAAATATTAACTAACAAAAAAACCCATACAGATGCAGCCCTAAAAGCAATTAAAGACGCTCGCTCCTCCATCAAACGCCTCCCTATGAAACAAACCAGAGAATGAGCTAATGATATTTAGACTTCCCATGCTCCTTGCCCAAGTGCATGTTGAAGGTTAGTACAGAAAAGCTCTTAAAGGGAAAGTGCATCTGTGCTGTGATCAGAATAGCATACTACTCTTACTGTTTCTGCAGAATATACCTTTTGTGTTAATAAAGGCTGCATTTATTTGATTAAAAATACAGTAACAAAATTTTTTTTTTTAAGTTTTCTACGTGACTATATTTTAAAAAGTAATTTATTTCTGTGATCAAAGTTGAATTTTCAGCATCATTACTCCATTATAATATGCTGATTTGAAACATTTCTCATTATTATCAATAATGAAACAGTTTTCGCTGTTGAATATTTTTGTTAAAACCATGATACGCCACCATTAAAAAATTTGGGTTTGAACTTTGTCATCAAAGAATCTTGGAAAAAAAAAATCATGGTTTTCACAAAAATATTAAGCAGCAAAAACTGAGCATAAGAAACTTCTTCCAAAAATTATTTTGAAAACATCTTAATTTTTCCAAACTTCTGAACAATAAATGACAATGATTTGATTAGACTGCAAAGAGACATTTTTACACAAACATGAAAGAAAAATGCTAAATAATAATGTTTTTCAAGAGAAGAATCAGATGCTGAATTAAGTGGTAACATTTTACAATATGGTTAATGTTAGTTAATGCAACAGCTAACATGAAATAAAATGAGTAGCATTTATTAATCTAGGTTAATGTTAATATTTATATCATTTCAAGCTGTTTAAATTAACAGTAATGTATTATAAACAAACATGAATCAACCATGCTAAAATACCATCAATAATACACAAAAATTGAAAATTAAAACAATTACAAAAAATATTCATTGTTAGTTCATGATATCCAATGCATTAACATATTGAATCATATTGTAAAGTATTGACAACTAAACACAATATAATGAGGTTGTCACGTTTATTATTGCATGACAGAAATGTTTTTATTGCATAATGCATCTACAGCGTACATTAAGCACTAGGTTTTCTATTTTGAATAAAGCCAATGTAGAAAGCAGAGATTTGCCAACTTCAAGACAAAAACCTGAAAAATACTTAATATGAAATGAATCAAAACTAAATTTCATCTCAATCTCAATGGCGATACTTGACCAAAAAAAAGAAAAAAAAAAAGTCCAAAATATTTTCTCTCAGTCTCAGGTCTTAAAGCCACTAGCTTACTTAAAGATTCAAAGCCTCTCAAAGACAACTAAAGCTAACCTTTTGAAATTACTGAGCGCGGCCTCGGGTTCATGTGCTTGAACTCTCTACTTCAGCTCAGTCAGTATAACTCAAGAATCACTGCCAAATGAATAAAAATTGATTCTGTACCAATAGTATTGAATTCCATTTGCATTTAAAGTAATGCTGATAAACACCCAATGAATGCACAGAAAAGCATGTCAACAGCTTCTTTCAATACAGTAAATGCATCGCTTATTGCCATGCATTTGAATGATCACCCATTATCTTTAGCTGAACGTATTGATTCAGACAGTGAAGGGAAACATTGACAGGGAGAGACGGCAAATGAGGGCGAGGTGTCTTCATTCAGGCCTGAACGCAATCCAAAAACATCCCATGCCGTCTACAAACACCTACAGCTTCAGTATGTTCACAGATGAGGGCTTAAGTGCTGCACGTCAGCACAGGAAATTCTGGAGAATTCCATAAGAAGCAGAACGCACTATAACCCATAAGATTACTAATAGCTAATAACTAAAAGAGATTCGCTGGGCAGTCAAACTTAATATGACAACACCATATGCACAGATGGAGCACATATGCATATGCACTGAAACTGAAGAGTGAATGCTGTGACACTAGGTTAATGTTCTTTTTTTCATTTACAATTTTCATATTATTTCAAGCTGTATACATTAACATTAATGTATTATAAACAAACAAGTAACAATGCAAGCTACCATAAATAAACATTAAAAATTAAAACAATTAAAATTCTTCATTGTTAGTTCATGATACCAAATGCATTAACAAATGTTAACATATAGAACATAAATAAATAAATAAATAAACAACCAAAAAATAAATACATAAATATTGTTCATTGCTGACCGCATATGTATCTTAAACTCAAGAACAATATTACAATATGGTTAAAATTAGTTAAATGTAACATTTACGTGAAATTAAAATTAAGCATTTTTTATATCTTGTTTTGTTATTTTTTCATTCACAATTTTCGTAAACTTCCTAGCTATAGAAGTTAACATTAATGCGTCACTTGCACGTCACTTGCGGACACGCGTTCACGACAGTATCATGACGCGAGCGTGTGCCGGCACTGACCCAGATCTGGCGTGATGACGTCATCACACCGGATCTGGGTATGAACGAAGGTCTTACGGGTTTGGAACAACACGAGGGTGAGTAATTAATGACAGAATTTTCATTTTTGGATGAACTAACCCTTTAACCAAAAATGAATTAACAATACAAAATACCACAAATAAATCAACTTAAAAACATTTAATTAAAAAAAATCTATGTTAGTTATGCAACCCAATGCATTATATATTGATCGAATTGTAAAAAAAAAAAAAAAAACTAAATGTAAAATATTGAACTAAATAAATAATGCATGAAAAAATCGCTAATTAACATATGCATCTTAAATGGAAGAATGAAGACTGTGACACTTTGCAATATAGTTAATGTTAGTTAATGCAATGGCTAACATGAAACAAATTAAATAGCATTTATTAATCTAGGTTAATGTGAATTTTTTTTTTACAATTTTTACAATTATTTCAATCGGCATGAATTAACATTAACGTACTATAAACAAAAATGAATTAACAATGCAAAATACCATAAATAAACATTACAAATGAAAACAATTAAAATGTATTTATTTATTAATAGTTCTTCATTGTTGACTGCATATGCATTTTAAACTGAAGAACAAACACAACGGCATGCAGCACGTTTGTTCAAAGCGTAAATAATAAGGTTGTATGCATGCTAAACTTGATTTCAAATTGCATTAAAAATAGAGAGAAAAAAATGCAAACGTTTGCAATGTTGCAATGCAAATCTTTTTTCTCCAAAACCCATTTCAAAAACATCAGTTTTTGTGATCTAAGACGGCCATGTTATTCATTTAAGGAGGGCCCAGGCAAGGCCTTGTGACCAAACTCCACCCATCCAGGGCACTGGATGCTGCTCAAGTACGTAGATGCTGGGAAGCGGAGCACATAGCACAAAAAAGTATTCTCGTAGCTTCGTAACTTTATAGTTGAACCACTGATGTCACACGGACTACTTTGTCGATCTTCTTGGTACTTTTCTGGACCTTGAACGTGGTAGTTACCTTGCTGTCTATGGGAGGGTCAGAGAGCCCTCAGATTTCATCAAAAATATCTTAAATTGTGTTCCGAAGATGAACGAAGGTCTTACGGGTTTGGAACAACACGAGGGTGAGTAATTAATGACAGAATTTTCATTTTTGGATGAACTAACCCTTTAACCAAAAATGAATTAACAATACAAAATACCACAAATAAATCAACTTAAAAACATTTAATTAAAAAAAATCTATGTTAGTTATGCAACCCAATGCATTATATATTGATCGAATTGTAAAAAAAAAAAAAAAAACTAAATGTAAAATATTGAACTAAATAAATAATGCATGAAAAAATCGCTAATTATTGACCACATATGCATCTTAAATGGAAGAATGAAGACTGTGACACTTTGCAATATAGTTAATGTTAGTTAATGCAATGGCTAACATGAAACAAATTAAATAGCATTTATTAATCTAGGTTAATGTGAATTTTTTTTTTACAATTTTTACAATTATTTCAATCGGCATGAATTAACATTAACGTACTATAAACAAAAATGAATTAACAATGCAAAATACCATAAATAAACATTACAAATGAAAACAATTAAAATGTATTTATTTATTAATAGTTCTTCATTGTTGACTGCATATGCATTTTAAACTGAAGAACAAACACAACGGCATGCACCACGTTTGTTCAAAGCGTAAATAATAAGGTTGTATGCATGCTAAACTTGATTTCAAATTGCATTAAAAATAGATAGAAAAAAATGCAAACGTTTGCAATGTTGCAATGCAAATCTTTTTTCTCCAAAACCCATTTCAAAAACATCAGTTTTTGTGATCTAAGACGGCCATGTTATTCATTTAAGGAGGGCCCAGGCAAGGCCTTGTGACCAAACTCCACCCATCCAGGGCACTGGATGCTGCTCAAGTACGTAGATGCTGGGAAGCGGAGCACATTCCAGTCAATCATGGTCTGAAATGCATACGCAAGTGGCTACTTACATCTTACTAAGTAACATCTTACTTTACACTACAAAATAATACAGGGAGAAACGAGAAGGGTGCCTATTAAATAATGATATTAGGGCAGCCTGTCGTTGCTCTGTGATCCTGTGAAGAGGAAGCTCTGTGAAGTCAAACTCCTTGATCCTCTCCAGATACTTGACCGTGATGCAGCTCTCAGACTGAAGTACGCACAGATATTACCATACCGAGAAACACTACAATCCTCCAGAACAAGGTCAAACACTACAGAAAATGACTGCCGACTGCTTACTGGATGCACTTCATTTATCTCACGAAGAAGTTTGAGACACATGAGCTTCAGTTTTTCACTATGGCTGCAAACCCCCTTTACCAGGGTAAAATCTCTACAACCTCAAGTAGCAATAAAAGCAATGTGATCAAAGATACCAAAGTTCAAGAAATAGTTAAATCTGCTCATATTTATAATCAAAATGAACAACTGCCGACTGCTTACTGGATGCACTTCATTTATCTCACGAAGAAGTTTGAGACACATGAGCTTCAGTTTTTCACTATGGCTGCAAACCCCCTTTACCAGGGTAAAATCTCTACAACCTCAAGTAGCAATAAAAGCAATGTGATCAAAGAATACCAAAGTTCAAGAAATAGTTAAATCTGCTCATATTTATAATCAAAATTAACTATTTGGATATAGATTGTGTAGTCACTGGTCTACGTTTGTCTCCATTTCACAACAATCTGAATGCAGATCATCACAACAAAACTTAAGAGACTGAACTATTCACCTTATAAAATAAAAACAAACAGGAAATTTACGTTTTGGCAGTTTTAGGGTATTTTGACGAAAGCACTGCAAATGAATTAAAACGGATTCTTATAGGGCTGTCAAAATGGCTGAAAAACTATTTTAAACGGCATAATTTCAGTTAGGGTGAAGAAAAACTTTTGGATTCAAAGCATAAGGTAACATGACTATCTGTGAAAAAAGTGCATAATGTTTAAAATAATGTTTATAAACCAATTATTATTAAGTTGCTTAAACAACTATAAACAAAACAGCATCATGTATGTATGCATAGTTTAATACAAAAGGCCGAAAAGAAAGCACAAATAGTACATTTTTCATTTAAAAACATGAGATGTAGTGGGATGGGGAAAAAACCCCGCCATAAAGTCTCGAGCTATGTTTTTTCAAAGTTGAACTTACATTAATTTTACATGGCTTTCTAAACATGCGGCTCTTTTGCGCGAGACGCGAGTGCAGCAGTGATAGATGTCCCTCTAGAAAATGCGATAAATATGCATTCTGTGTGAACGGCTTGGTTTCCATTTTAACGTAAACAACATCTTCTCCGCATTGATGTTCTCTTTTCCCGCAATATTTGTAATTAACAACACAGCAGCGCCACATCCAGTGGCTTTAACTGGATAGGCTAACAAAAACATTAAAATGCAATGACGCTTACATCGTAAGTGCGCCACTGATAAGGCGTCCTTAACGCACACCTAAAATTTGAATGCAACATTTTTGCATTCGAATGTGGATTTTTATTTTAAATTCAACGAATATTCGAAATTCGATTTTTTTTTTGACAGCCATAGATTCTTATAATGCCTAATCATAGAAATCAAATCAGAAGCTCACTGATATTAATCATAAATGTTTAATTTTAAAAAACTTGGCATTTTAACATAGCACCGCAAATTCATAAAAAACTTCTGATTTTTATTTTTTTAAAATCATAGAAATCCAATCAGAAGCTCACTGATAATGATCATAATTATACTTTCATTTTGAATTATAATTTTAACATTTTGATGCCATTTAAAATAAAACAAAACATAAAAACATTTTCATAAAAAAATCATACAAATCAAATCAGAATAATATTGTGTTTTCATTGTGGATTTTAACTTTTACAAGCAAAGCACAGATCACTAATTTTTTCGCCGGTTTATAACGCAAAACTATATTTCCCATCATTCTCTGTGGCAGCATGAGAACACTTAAGCACAAAGCATTGATTACATACCTAATGCATCTTTTTTGTACTATAAAAGCTTCCTATCTTCATTGGGAAGTGAAAAGACAGAAAGAAATATGAAGATGCCCAGCAAGTCCACTTTATTCCGACCAACATCACTTAAATGCACATCACATCATTACGCATTACTACAACCTCTGAACTTCCCCACAGAATGGATGAGCACAGGAGCTTGCTCAATGCCTCCATCTTTGCTTTGACGAACACAACAAATCAAGTCTGTCATGCATGTAAACATTTGAGTTCAACCGAGCATACAAACTAGGATGACTAGTTTTCATTTGACAACTGCAGGTTTCTAGTTTTGCTGAAATCGAGTGCTTTGGGTGGCAGCAGTAGTTTGGAATGTAACATTCAGGCTAAACTTCACAATGAAGTCAAAATGCGGTTCGTTATGATGTGATATTTCGCAACGTATCTCTCCAAATCTCTGGAACAGAATTCCACAAGAATGAATCGCTGTTTTTTTTTATTTGACTGGTAATGCTGGTAATAAAGCTCTGGTAGACTTGCTTAAACAACCCTTTTAACTGAAGCACGTGACGTGTGAAGAACACTACAGTCTAAATTTATAGCAGACCCTGCAGCAGAGAGCAGAGCTTATGCCCTCCACCACAAACTACATCAAAGGGCATTGTGGGTGGAGCGCTAACTTTCAATACATGGTGCAAATCTGTAGGCTTACTGTCAATCTGACTTCTCAAAGCTGCTGTGGAAAATGAAGCGTTTACGGACAGACCATACGATCTGATTTAATGCTGATCTAAAATAATATAACAAAACCTCACATAACAACATGCAGCATTTCTTACTCATTATCTGCATTTGTAAAAGGACATTAGCTTATTTATGAAAATCTGCATTCTAATTTTTAAAAATACGATGTGAAACTGAACTTATGATTTATAATATACTTTTCAAATTGTAGTTACATTTCAAGTAATTAAGCAATTATTGTTATTGCTGTTATTTTGCATTTTTTTAAATCTAATTTTGAGCAAAAAAGGACTTAATTTTTTGGCAGTCTCGTTAGTAAACAAAGAGATTTTAAAAATTTTGACTGAAATTACTTCAGGTTCAGCTGAATATCAAGTCAACCACATTGCATTGTGGGATACATTAGAGTATTTTATGCAAATTAGCTTACTATCATTCTATTTTTTTTTTTAAATAGTATGTGAAACCGAACGTATTATTTAACAAACTTTTTAAATTGACGTATGCATTTCAAATAGTAAATCGTCTTTGAAATAAACTGTTATTTTGCATTTTTAATCCAATTTTGAGAAAAAAATTGACAATTTTAACAGTCTCATTAAAAAAAAGTAAAGAAAGAGACATTAAAAATCACGACAAATATTACTTCATATCAAGCATTGCATCACAACACTGCATCATGACTATTGTATGCATACAAAAAATGTGTACGCATACATTATATACTGTAGGAATTCAAGTATTATAGCATACCAAGTCCATTACCCATGAATTAACTTACATATTTCAACACTCAACAATTTCTTCTACACTGTGAAAAATGATCTTTAGAAGTTGTAAATAAAGATTATTCAAGTATGTTTTACAAGAAAATACTACTTCAGTCTTTAACTTTCATGTTTAATTCAATGCTACTTGCTGTTTCTTTGTAATTATTTGTGAAAGTTACTAGCAGCTTCTGAGTGAAAATTGTTTCCACAGCAAATATTTTTTCAAAATGAGAAAATTGAAGGGTGAAAATCTTGGTCTCTTCCTTCAAAACATCTCAAATGTGTGTATCAGCACTTCTGCAGACACGTCACACATCTTTTAAAGCATCATAAAGCAATTACATGCAGGCCCACTGACCTCGAATCTACCAAACTAGAAGCTCCGATGCCTTTGCACATGGCATTTCTGACGGCCCCAAAAGCAACAGCCTCATGTAAGATTTAAGTTGTACATCTTACATTTTGCACTTCTGTGTATGAATGGCAGAAATGTTAACGCAGGCATAAGGCTTTTCTTTCCACTGGCTCAGTGAGCTGGAACACACATTAGAGCATGTGCAGCACTCTATTTTTCATTCTTTACACACACACACACACACCCTTTCTGGTTTAATAAGGCTGATGGAACTGTGCGTCTCCTCTGATGCGAGATCAATAAACAAAGCAGTTTATTTTGTCCCGTTATATCATTACGCCGCTATGACACCGTCTTCTTCATCTGATCAATACACCTCGGGGACTCACATATGGTTCTGCCATTAACATCTACAATGCTAGAATTTCAAAAAACCTCCAGCATTTCCGAGAACACGCCGCAAAACGTCCTGACTCGAGCTATAATAATGGAAAATGACATCACTGGCTCGCTTTGAGATTTAACTGTCATGTTATTACACTAACTGAAAGTACTGACATATAACATGTAGACCTATGATCTTTGCAGCGGCGCGCCTCAGTATTGTTATTACACATCAAACGGCATGCATCACATGGTATTTGTGGTTAATTCCTATTGATCTTTAACAGCTGAGCATATTGGCAAACATATCACCAGCAAAAGGCAGATTATAAGCTAATAGGATCACTGATCGGCAGCCTAATAAAGTCATAACAGATGGAAACACAACACACGGCTGGAAAGAAGGGGGTTGAACTTGAACCCCGTGACCTTTTGTGCTCGGCGTGATCAATACGACACAAGCCACAGCAACAGAAGCATCAACACTGGTAATAAATATATAACTTCTACTGGGTTTGCAATTGCAACCTAGAGCTATAACGCCTGCGTTTCCACAGCAAACCGTGCAATAGTCCCGCAGAGTGCTTCAACCAAACTGTGTAGGAAAACACACACACTTTCCCCCAAGATCAGTGCTGCATGTACCATCTAAACATCCTGTAATGCGATAAACATTCCCTGCGTGCACTAAAAGAGGAGGGCTGCTCGGATGCCCTTGGTATGCAAATATAGAGTATCATGGCCAACTGCCAGCCGAGGGACGCCACGGCCATATTTATGAGAAATATATCGCTTTATTGCATCCCCTCCCCCTGCATATGACAGAAAGGAAAACAAATTCCTGTCCTGAATTCAGTCTCGGCTCGTTCGTCACGGTGAGCTCTACCTATCGGGGCTAATCCGGGTCTGCTGGAAGCAACCCCCCCCCGGCCCTGCCTGCATCGCAAGATTGCATCTTTTATTTATCGCCGCTTGGCTTTATTTTTGCAGAGCATTCCATACTGGGATGCAATCAGCCAAGAAACCCTCCCCGTGCATGCAGGCTTGTCATTTCCCATCGCCGGAGCTCGGAATGAGGCGCACACAAAGGGAAAAAGCGGAATCAAAAGCAGAGAGCTCCACGTAGCCTGTTGGAAAAAGGGCAAGAGCCCTTGATCTTCCAAGACAGCCAGTCCGCTCGAGAGGCTCCGGGCAGGGAAGACACACATGGGCCAGTGTGTGCATTTTCCTGAGAGCACAAACCCATTTTGGCTGAAGGGTGAGGGCATAGAGCCCAGCTGAGGCACCTCTTCTCTTGCAGACTACGAACGTGGAGGAGGGGGGAATGGTCATGCAGAAAATTACGTTCGCTGATTGCATTACAATTCGAATTAAGCAAAGGCACTAATGTGATTAAAATCTTGAATTGTTTCCAAAGGGCGGAGAGCCACGGAATCAATTGCGGGGACTTTAAAAACAAAGGTGGATAAAGTTGCAATAGACAAAGCGGGTGAATCACTACATGCCAGAGCTGAATATCGCGTTCGCAGCTACTTTGACAATTTCCAGGAGCACGTTGACGTCACGAGGGTCAGCCGGAACGTATGCATTTTATTAGGGGACATTTAAAAAGAAATCGAGACACTGCGACTTTAAATCGCCGTTCCTCCCACCCCTTTCCCAAATCTTTTCCATTTAACAAGCAGTGAAAGAAAATAAAAAGCCGCTTTTGTTTCCCTTCCTTTTGGAGGGTGACAGAAAGCTGAAAAGACACAAACGAACATGAAAATGGGAACAAAGTGTCAATTTCAATAGGGATGCCTGACGGCTATTTGATATGCGCACCCACTAAATACAAAACCAACAGTGTTTTCGCTGCTAAAAACAAGAGTCAGAGTGTTGTTTGCAATAACCACAGATATTCGCGTATATTCCTGCTATTTTAGTTGACATGACAGCTCTACATCCAGTAGTTGGTCGACTTACTACGCCAATAACCCCCCCCTCACGCTTTCACTTCAGAAAAAAATAAACAGACCAGACAAGCTTTGGAAGGCTTGACATTTCAACCGTTTTACGAGAAAACACACGATTAATACGTCGCTACACCGACTAAAGTGAAACTACAAAACAAGTCCGAGGTGAAAGAACAACGAAAAAGTCAAGTAAATGTGCTTTAAACGCTGAATGGATCGAGCGACATCGAGCTCCACTTCCGCGCTGTTTTTCTCGCGCAGATACAAAAGCGCTACAATGTATTCAGAACGTTTCCCAGAACGCTCGGAATGTATCGATAAGCCGGAGCGCTCGGTGTCTGTTGCTAAACTAAACGACATCACCGGCACCCTGTCGGGAGATTTAAACCCGTTGTATTCCTCCCTTTGTTCGCCGAAAATTCAATAGTCCCTTTCATTCGACTCGTGTTCCTCTTTTAAACGACATTCGCATGTTTTCGCTCGACTGTGTCTGCGTGATGGTGACTGGAATCAATCGATTTAAATGTTTTCCAAGCCGCGGGTTTACATCCACACTCACCGACTTGTAATACGTTGTCCACACAACCGCTCTCCAGCAATGCGATGCCGCGTCGGAACGGTAACCGCGTCTCGTCTACGTTCTCCCCGCTAGACGCACTCTCCTCTCCGCCCGTGTTGAACGAGGAATACATGCAGATCTCCCGTTCGCTCCTCGGGAAAGACCAGTACACGATCCGCCGCTGTACGGGTTCCGGGATGCGCTCGAAACGCTCCTCCACCCGTTGGAACGGCCACTTCTCCGCTACTTTCCGCGCTGCAATGTCCAGGAGCGATTCGGGGCTCTGGGTTTTGCTGGATCCCCCTTGGCCAGAACCCGAACCGCCGCATACTGTTCCACCGGCTCGCTGCCCCTGTCTACATGTCGTACTATACCCGGGTCGGCAGCAGAGCCGTTTAGCTGGGGGCTGCTGAACGCGCTCCGCCATGATCGCACTGCTTTAACGGCAAGGGCGGAAGTCGCCGTACTATATAAACGGGATAAGGAAAGGGAAAGGTTGCGACGCGCATCGATTGTTCGCCGTGTAAGGACAGCCTGGACTTATTTGGTAAAAAGGGCGGGGCTTCGGAGCCTTTGCGTAGACAAAATAAGAAAGGGGCGTGGCCTGCGTGTCTGCAGCCGTGCTAAAAAAGGAATGGAAGGCGGAATTCTCGCACGTCGGCGAATCCTTGCTGGAGTCATAATGAGTGTCATAATTTCACAACAGGAAGAGGCATGAGAGCTTGTTGCCGTCCACAAACTAATGAAGGAAATATAGAAATTGTAGGTAGCCTATTAGTGGAAATTCAAAAAGCAGACATGCACATTAAATAAGGACGGAGGATGGGTGGAGTCTCGAGCCTGCGTCCCACACAACCTGCCAAAATATACATTTCTATTATCCTCTGTACAGACCCAGTTATACTACGTGTAAAAAATAGGGCACAAGTACGCATGGTATTATAAAGACAATTGTATTTGTTAAAAATTATATATATATATATATATATATATATATATATATGTATGTAT
>NW_015645567.1:998366-1014725 GCF_001515625.1 Sinocyclocheilus rhinocerous | reverse complement strand
TTTTTCTCTCTCTCTCTCTCTCTCTCTCTCTCTCTCTAGAAGTTTGACGTACACCAATTGGAAAACCTCTGAAATATAGGAAATGTGGGCTGGTAAGTCACAACACACAAAACTACTACACTTTTTGCAATAGATTCTATAGATTTTTGTTTTGTTTTATTAATGCCATACACAAATTCTAATCAATAATCCTACATTCTCATCCAAAGCTATAGTTACCCTTTATGCCCAGATCAAAATGTAAATAATTTACATTGCTCATCCCTATTATAAATATTTCTTCCCATGTTCAAATGCTGCAAAATCCAACACCGTAATTTAATTGATCTTTTATGCTGCTTTGGTTTAAAGCCTTCTGCTAAACGCTAAACAGTTCAATAAATGAGATCTATTAATCTTAAATGTGCAGTGTAAAGGGAAAAGGTTTGCTCCCAATGTAAATGGTTCAAACATATGCTGAGAGAGTTATCCTTCACACATCCTGAAGGTAAATCCATGCAACCTTTATGCCACATTTTAGGAGTCAATCCAGTGTCATTTTGTGCGGATCATGCCTGTCTTTCATTGTTTTAACTCTTATCTTTTGCTAGTCACACGTTCATATTAACTCCAGTCCATGAAGGGTAGTCTTTTCTCATTGCCATTCCAGGTGATTCCTTGTAGTACATCTGATCAAGAGACAGATCTGAAGACCACAGCAGGTGTCTGTGATAAAACTACAAAAGGAGAAGTTAGCACCTAACGAGAGAGAGCGCTAATTTAATTTCATGCAAGAGTCTCACCGGTGATCTCAAAAAGTGTGGCCTCAGGGTAAGTTTAATTGATTGAGAAATGTGATGTAACTAATTGCAACTCATTGCTGGAATGCTGTAATCTCCAGCCGATCAATGCAATGTATTTCAGATTAGTGTCCGCACAATTTGAGCTTCCCTCATCTGTCATTTCAGAGGTTTTAATGGACACGTGCAGCGTGCCAGAGCCTTTAGTAGGCAGTGTTTTTGATGAAAGCATGTGGTTCAGTTTAATATTTCTACAAATGAAGCCTGTTTCCCTTCGATAGCCTTAGCCTAGTCTTGCCTTGTCTGTTTTCTCGTCTTCTGATTATTGCCTGTGTACTTCGGACTACCTCTTTCGTCTTGCCCTGTTCGGATACTGTTTGCCCCTGCCTGGACCTTTGCATTGTTATTGGATAACCCCTCGTGTCAAGCCCTCTGGATATTGTTAGCCGCTTATCGACCACGCCCGTTTTGGATTACTCTTCTGTCTTGCCCTCATTATACCTGTTTGCCATTGTTCGACCCTGCCTGTGTTTCTGACCTCTTCTGTTTTAATAAAGCTCGCACATGGATCCGCACGTCTCACGTCTCGTCAGTCCCGTTACACTTACCTTCCTTTTTAAAAAAGCAGTTTTATCACTTAGTTTGCATGAAAATATGTGCACTTCAGACCGTTTTCAGACCAGGTTTGTTTGCACTATATTGTCAAAATCTCATTTGACATATTTTTATAATAAGAGAATAAAATGATGTGCGCTGACAAATCTTTCACAATAAGGAACATGAACATAAACAGGGTCAGTTTTGATTTTATTGCTGACATTCAATTTGGTGTTATTTTAGTATTTATATACTAATATTGTTTTGGTAACACTTTACAATAAGGTTCATTAGTTAACATTAGTTAACTACTTTAGTTAACATGAACTAAGAATAAGAAATACTTCTACAGCATTTATTAATCTTAATGTTAATTTCAACATTTACTAATGCATTATTAAAATCAAAAATCGTGCTTGTTAACATTAGTTAATGCACTGTGAACTAACATGAACTAACAACGACTGTATTTTCATTAACTAACATTAACAAAGATTAATCAATACTGTAATAAATATTTTGTTCATTGCTTGTTCATGTTAGTTAATACATTAACTAATGGAACCTTACTGTAAAGTGTGACCATTTTTTTATATAAATTTTTTATTTATATCAATTTTTAATGATTTGCATTTGTCATTATTAGTTTATATATATATATATATTTAGGTTGAGTTTATTAAACCTTATTGTAAAGTGTTACCATTGTTTTTAATATAAATTTTTATTTATATAAATTTTTATTGATGTGCGTTTGTCATTATTAGTTTATATAAATTCAACCTATATATATATATAAACTAATAATGACAAATGCACATCATTAAAAATTAATATTGTTGAATTTATTTTTATTTCAGTTTTTAGTTATTTTATTTCCAGTAATTTGTGCTTCAACCTATAAACTAAATGAAAATGAGAAATGTTGCTGTCAACTAACTGAAATAAATGTTTCATCTAATATTCATATTTTATTTGTATGAATTTCTTGATTTATGTATTATTTCAGATTTTAATTTAGATTAGACTTTATAATTTATACATTTAAATTACATTATAATATTAAATAAAAAATAAGATAATACATTTCTGTTTAGATCTTGATGTCAGCAAAACTAACTTCTAACTTCCATACTTGATTTATGTATTTTTTTAACATGTTAATTAAGATTATGGTTTAAAATGTAATTTATTAATAATAATTTATACATTTAAATACTTAAAATATATTATTATTTAAATGTACTATTTATTATTTCTATTAAATTATAATATTACATAAATATATTTTTGATGGATGTATTGTTTGTCATTTTAATAATTGATTAATAAAATGTATACATAAATTATTTTATTTTATAATTTATTATTGTCATTACATTATAATATTAAAAATACATTTCAGTTTACATTTTGATTTATGTTATTTTAGCATTTTAGTGATTAGCATTTTTGATTTTAGTGTTTTAGAGTTTAATTAGCAGTATTTTTGTCATTTTAATTTAGATTAGAATTCAGTTGTTTTAATATATTGAAACGAATTTATGCATTCTTTTTTATATTTATATTTATTTTTGATTTCATTTTATTATTATTATTATTATGTTATTTATTTATTATCATGTTATTTATTTTCAGTTAACAAAAATGTTTTATTCGTTTAAGTTTTACACTCTAAAAAATGCTGGGTTAAATACAACCCAGCAATACAAACATTTAACCCAACCGCTGGGTCAAAACAACCCAATTGCTGGGTTTGTCCCTATTTTACCCAGCACTGGGTTGTATTTAACCCAGCATTTTTTAGAGTGTAGTTTTAGTTATACATATTCAGTAATACATATACATAACAGTAATACATATTCAGTTGCAATAAATATATTTTTTAGTTTTATTGTGTCTGCATATTCCATATCTAATTAGTTTGTCCATACATAATTCTAATCAATAAGCTATTCTTGCAAGCCATGTGACATTCAGGTGTTGCTTTTCTCTTGAAAAGTTCAGGTTGCTCTGTCACAGAGGACAAACTTTTATTCATGCATATGGAATTCTGTCCTGGATAACTGCCCTCCTAATTAGGATAATTGATCAAAGGATCCGTACAGGCTTGGCCAAAACAAATCTGTTTGATCTGACAACATTTTGGCATCATGTAAATGACAGCTGGCAAAACAGAGAGTCGGGGGAGTCGCCTGTACTCTGATCTTTCCCGTGTTTTTAATTATACAGGCACGCACATATATTTATCATATAGCAAGACTATTTTGCTGGTATTAAACTCTAACACTTTTGTTTCCCTTTAAAGTGTGTTGATGCATTCACGACGGAATGGCCTCTTCTGCTTTATGTCAGAAAAGCGAAATGTCACATGTGCAAGGATTATTATGTGAGGGATAAAACAGAACTGAGAACTTCCGAGAACATTTATTAATTTGGCAAACGCTTCTATCCAAAGAGAAGTGTGAATGATTAAAAAAATAGCTAGTTCATTATTTTCTCATAAGCCTGTACTTGTTTTTTGTTTCTGTGTTTATGTTTCTCTTTTTCATATATTGTTTATATGACTCATGTGCTGTATTCTTTTGAAGTCATACGATGTGTCTCATGTTTAGTCATCAAACCTGGCACAACATGTATGAAAATTATGCAAAACAAAGTTAAAAAATGGACCAGAAAGGTATAAACTAGTTAAGAGATGCATTAAGGATATAACTTTTTTTTTAATTAAAAGAAACTGTGAGCATTGATATATTAAATGAATTAAACACGATTATTTAATTCAGAAGTGTCAAGGACTACATGTTCTTCAAGTAAAAACAACAGTTATTGAGAAAAATAAATATTTACATTATTTTTATATTTTTACATTAATATCACATCAGAAATGAATTTCTTGATTTATGCAATTTTAGCATTTAATTTGCATTAGTTTAATTTTAATATATGAGAAATAATATATCAAATACATGTATTATTTTATTTTTATTATTTATTATTTTATTACATTATAATATATACATTTCCTGACTTATGTATTTTTAGCAAGAGTTTAATTATTTAAATATATTAATAATAATTTATATATTTACTTATAACACTTATATTATTTTATTATTTTTATTATTTATTATTTTGTTACATTCAAATATGAAAAAATCCTTGATTTAGGTATGTTTTTGGTATTAATTTAGAGTTGAATTATTTTATTACATTAATAATTATACATTTAAATACTTAATTACTAAATACTCAGTACTTATTCTATTGTTTATTAGCTTTATTATATTAAATTAAATTATATACATTTTGATCTATGTATTTTTTAGCATCAATTTAGTTTAATTATTTTAACATATAACATATTTAAATACTTTTTAATACTGATATTATAATTTTATTTTACTTAATTTTATTATTTCTATTACATTATTACATAAGCAATACTTTATAAGCAATCTTTAGCTTTTTAATTTGCATTAGATTTAAATTATTTTAAAGCATATACAGTATTATTTGAAAAGCATATAGAGTAAAGCTGGTCATATATACACACTACAAGTTGGTAAGTCTGGCTTCAGTCTTTGGTACTATTACTGCTCTCAGGGGGACTAGAAAACAAGCTAATTTCCTGCAAAACAATGCAAGCTGAAGCTTCTGAGAATTGTGTGTAGTCAGAAAGCTACCCAAATACCTGTGTGAATCTCATTAGCATCCAGGAACCCCTGTTGGTGCCGAGCAATCGGACCAGCGCTGTCATATCACTGTGCGCTCACATCACGCTGGGGAGAAAATGTATGGGCCTCATTTTGAATATCTTTATTATTGTTTCATCTTGCCCTGCATAGACAGGAATATGGAGCAGCTATAATGACAGAAGCTCTTCTCCCCGCGTGTGTGCCACTGTGAGGGGCAAGAGAGGGCATTCGTTTCTGCTCTTAGTCACACACAAGTGCACACTTCATACGTCGTCTTTGCTTTTTTTTACCAAGTAACTATTTGCATTTTTGTCAGCTTTTAAAAGCATACTGTGCTGAGAGTTAACAGACTTCTGTGACGTGAGGCGGCTAGCAGACGGTCGGTTTAGCCAGTCTGTCTGCTTCCTGACCTGGGCCCCAGTTAGTCAAGTACAAACTCTAAGACTATGTGCCATATTTCTAGAGAGAAGAGCGGCACCACCGCTGGAGGGATGAAGACCATCTCTTTTCAACAGGTCTGGTCTGCCCCAAAAACTCATCCAATTGTCTATGAAACCTTTGTTATTCTGCGGGCACCACTTAGACATCCAGCCACTGAGTGACGACAGTCTGCTATGTATCTCGTCACCACGGTAAGCAGGGAGGGGACCGGAGCATATTACAGTGTCATCAATCCACCCATATATTTGTTTAGAACTCTTTTGGGCTGTTTTTGCTTGTAAACGGTGTTTGATCTGTGCAGATTTCTCTCCTGATTCAGACGAGACAACACTGGAGAAAGCAGTATTATGAATAGAGGACTTGTATTTTAGCTATGGTTTAAAGTTAAAATTGCCTTAATGATGGATTTTTATCTTACAAACACACAGCTTTTCACTTCACCAGATGTTAACTGATGGACTGGAGTGGTGTGGATTACTTGTGGATTATTGTGATGTTTTATCAGCTGTTTGGACTCTCATTCTGACGGCACCCATTCACCGCAGAGGATCCATTGCTGAGCAAGTGATATACTCCTAAATCTCTCCAAATCTGTCCCCATGGAGAAACAAATCTTGGGTGGCCTGAGGGTGAGTACATTTTCATTATTGGGTGAACTATTCCTTTAAGAACATTCTCTGTAAAAAAAAAAAGGTACAAAACCTGTCACTGGGTTGGTAACATGCACCCTTTAGGGACAAATAAGGTACAAAGGTGTACCTTTTGAAAAGGTACCGCCCCAGTGACAGCTTTTGTACCTTTTCTTTCTGAGCATGAACTCTTCACTGAAAGGTTTTTTGGGAAACCTAAAATGGTTCTTCTGTGGCATTGCTGCGAAAACCTTCTTCTGGAGCCTTTTCGTTTCTTAAGTGTATGATGCACTAGTCATGTGGACTACTTTTATTATGCTTTTTTTGTCCTTTTGGACCTGGCTGCTCCAGTCCCCATCCACTTTTATTGGACGGATGAGCAACTTTCTGCTTTTGTGCTTCACAGAAGCAAAAAACTCATACAGGTTTGGACATGAGTGTGATTAAATGACCGAATTTTCATATTTTACTGAACTATTCCTTTACGTTTAATATTCTGGCTGTTTTTATTTAAATAATTTGTTTTAGTTCTTTTCACTGTAATCAAATAAGTATGTAAAATATGTTCATATATAAAACTATTTCCTATGTGCATGCACGCTCACAAAAGCAGCAATAATTTTGGCTGTTTTTACACGAGATTCCAGTGCAAACAGTGTCGCACAATGTATGTTTTCCATTCACAATGGCTGCCGCAGCTTTTTCCCTTTCTGTACAGAAAGCTATTTCTATCTAGCGCCATTGTCCTAATTGTTACACGGCAATGAATAGTTCTTTTTATCACGCTCCTTTCTGTTCTTAAGCTGGCTTTTTACATGGCCTGCTCCATCCCTGCA
Organism: Sinocyclocheilus rhinocerous; assembly: GCF_001515625.1. NCBI lineage: Eukaryota > Metazoa > Chordata > Actinopteri > Cypriniformes > Cyprinidae > Sinocyclocheilus > Sinocyclocheilus rhinocerous. Next base: position 1,007,745 of record NW_015645567.1, on the reverse strand, counting down.
CATGTACCAAAAAATCTATTTAGCCCGAGTCATTTCTTTAGCTTGCTGGAGAGGATACTACCTTTTCTAGTATTTTGGACAGAAAAGGGAGATTCGAGATCGGTCTGTAATTAACTAGTTCTTTGGGGTCAAGTTGTGGTTTTTTGATGAGAGGCTTAATAACAGCCAGTTTGAAGGTTTTTGGGACATATCCTAATGACAATGATGAATTAATAATAGTCAGAAGAGGATCTATGACTTCTGGAAGCACCTCTTTTAGGAGCTTAGATGGAATAGGGTCTAACATACATGTTGTTGGTTTAGATGATTTAACAAGTTTATACAATTCTTCCTCTCCTATAGTAGAGAATGAGTGGAATTGTTCCTCAGGCGATCTATAGCAAGCTATCTGATGTGATACTATAGCTGACGTCTGCATGGTTACAATTTTATCTCTAATAGTATCGATCTTAGAAGTAAAGTAGTTCATAAAGTCATTACTGCTGTGCTGTTGGGAAATGTCAACACCTGTTGATGCTTTATTTTTCGTTAGTTTAGCCACTGTATTGAATAAATACTTGGGGTTATGTTTGTTTTCTTCTAAAAGAGAAGAAAAGTAATCAGATCTAGCAGTTTTTAATGCTTTTCTGTAGGATAGGTTACTTTCCCGCCAAGCAATACGAAATACCTCTAGTTTTGTTTTCCTCCAGCTGCGCTCCATTTTCCGGGCTGCTCTCTTTAGGGTGCGAGTGTGCTCATTATACCACGGTGTCAGACTGTTTTCCTTAATCTTCCTTAAGCGTAAAGGAGCAACTGTATTTAAAATGCTAGAAAAGAGAGAGTCCATAGTTTCTGTTACATCATCAAGTTGTTCTGAGGTTTTGGAAATGCTAGGGAATTGGGATAAATCAGGAAGATTACTTACAAAGCAGTCTTTTGTGGTAGAAGTGATGGTTCTACCATACTTGTAACAAGGATTAGAATTTACAGTTTTAGCTATATGAAGTTTGCACAAGACTAAATAATGATCTGAGATATCATCGCTTGGCTGCATAATTTCAACACCTTCAGCATCAATTCCATGTGACAGTATTAAATCTAGAGTATGATTTCGACAATGAGTAGGTCCTGAGACATGTTGTCTAACCCCAATAGAGTTCAGAATGTCTATGAATGCTGATCCCAATGCATCTTTTTCATTATCAACATGGATATTAAAATCACCAACAATTAAAACTTTATCTGCAGCCAGCACTAACTCGGATATAAAATCAGCACATTCTTTAATAAAGTCTGTATGGTGCCCTGGTGGCCTGTATACAGTAGCCAGTACAAACGACACAGGGGATTTATCATTAACACTTGTTTCTCTGGATAATGTTATATGAAGCACCATTACTTCAAACGAGTTATACTTGAAGCCCGCCCTCTGAGAAATACTGAAAATATTGTTATAAATTGTAACAACACCTCCCCCTTGACTTTTTGGACGTGGCTCATGTTTATAACAGTAATCTTGGGGGGTAGACTCATTTAAAATAATGTAATCATCAGGTTTTAGCCAGGTTTCTGTCAAACAGAGCACATCTAGTTTTATGATCAGTGATCATATCATTTACAAAAAGTGCTTTCGTAGAAAGGGACCTGATATTCAATAAGCCAAGCTTTATCATTTGTTTATCCATATTGCATCTGTTTTTTATTTGTTGAACATCAATTAAATTGTTACTCTTAATTTGGTTTGGACGTTTTTTGTATTTTCTGGTTCGGGGAACAGACACAATCTCTATAGTGTGATATCTAGGTGAAAGAGTCTCTATGTGCTGAGAATTAACTGATTTCTGTGACGTGAGGCGGCTAGCAGACGGTCGGTTTAGCCAGTCTGTCTGCTTCCTGACCTGGGCCCCAGTTAGTCAAGTACAAACTCTAAGACTATGTGCCATATTTCTAGAGAGAAGAGCGGCACCACCGCTGGAGGGATGAAGACCATCTCTTTTCAACAGGTCAGGTCTGCCCCAAAAACTCATCCAATTGTCTATGAAACCTTTGTTATTCTGCGGGCACCACTTAGACATCCAGCCACTGAGTGACGACAGTCTGCTATGTATCTCGTCACCACGGTAAGCAGGGAGGGGACCGGAGCATATTACAGTGTCATCAATCCAGCCATATATTTGTTTAGAACTCTTTTGGGCTGTTTTTGCTTGTAAACGGTGTTTGATCTGTGCAGATTTCTCTCCTGATTCAGACGAGACAACACTGGAGAAAGCAGTATTATGAATAGAGGACTTGTATTTTAGCTATGGTTTAAAGTTAAAATTGCCTTAATGATGGATTTTTATCTTACAAACACACAGCTTTTCACTTCACCAGATGTTAACTGATGGACTGGAGTGGTGTGGATTACTTGTGGATTATTGTGATGTTTTATCAGCTGTTTGGACTCTCATTCTGACGGCACCCATTCACCGCAGAGGATCCATTGCTGAGCAAGTGATATACTCCTAAATCTCTCCAAATCTGTCCCCATGGAGAAACAAATCTTGGGTGGCCTGAGGGTGAGTACATTTTCATTATTGGGTGAACTATTCCTTTAAGAACATTCTCTGTAAAAAAAAAAAGGTACAAAACCTGTCACTGGGTTGGTAACATGCACCCTTTAGGGACAAATAAGGTACAAAGGTGTACCTTTTGAAAAGGTACCGCCCCAGTGACAGCTTTTGTACCTTTTCTTTCTGAGCATGAACTCTTCACTGAAAGGTTTTTTGGGAAACCTAAAATGGTTCTTCTGTGGCATTGCTGCGAAAACCTTCTTCTGGAGCCTTTTCGTTTCTTAAGTGTATGATGCACTAGTCATGTGGACTACTTTTATTATGCTTTTTTTGTCCTTTTGGACCTGGCTGCTCCAGTCCCCATCCACTTTTATTGGACGGATGAGCAACTTTCTGCTTTTGTGCTTCACAGAAGCAAAAAACTCATACAGGTTTGGACATGAGTGTGATTAAATGACCGAATTTTCATATTTTACTGAACTATTCCTTTACGTTTAATATTCTGGCTGTTTTTATTTAAATAATTTGTTTTAGTTCTTTTCACTGTAATCAAATAAGTATGTAAAATATGTTCATAAATAAAAATAATTCCTTTGTGCATGCAAGCTCACAAAAGCGGCAATAATTTTGGCTGTTCTTACACGAGATTCCAGTGAAAACAGCATCGCACAATGTACGTTTTTCAGTCACAATGGCTGCCGCAGCTTTTTCTATTTCTATCTAGCGCCATTGTCCTAATTGTTACACGGCAATGAATAGTTCTTTTTATCACGCTCCTTTCTGTTCTTAAGCTGGCTTTTTACATGGCCTGCTCCATCCCTGCACATGTACCAAAAAATCTATTTAGCCCGAGTCATTTCTTTAGCTTGCTGGAGACAGCCACGGCGAGAGATAACTAACGACACTTCTGCCAGCACCTAGGGATTCTTTTATGCCAGGCTCATTTGCATTCTGATTAGTATGCATGAAATTTCTCACTGAACTTTAATACCCTAACTGCTGCATAATACACTTTAATGAGCATAAAAGTGAGCTTGACAATTAAAACTCACATTAATCACTAAATGCTCCACTCATGGAAGGGAGGGAGGGTGTCGTTGGGGGTGTTGGGGAAGGGCTGAGTGGGTTTTGACGGGCGGCCGACGGTGGGAAGGGGGTGTAGAGAGAGAGATGGAGAAGCACCAATGCAATGAAGAACCTGCAATCACTGCATCTCCACAGCCCGAGGAGGAATAGAGCTGAATGGTGACGCCCACTTTATCTAAAGGATTTTCCCCATTCATTTGATCCATTTTATCCAAATTCTTGAATAAAGACTTCTAAGTAATGAACAATTCATCTCATGATGCACTGCAAATGATGCCATGCAAAACAGCAGTGCAATATAAAACTACTGATCAATTTTCATTGATTAGGAGTATAAAATCTATATATTTTAATGCTGAAATTTATGAAATGATTAATTTTACTGCAGAATATTCAGATACATTTAAATCAGTGTTACTTTAGTGTCATTGACATACGATTATCAATTTTATATTTTTATATTTTCTGTTTTTACTTTCATTTTAGTTAAAGTTTTAGTAATTTGTATTAGTTTTTTTTTATTTGTCTAGTTGTTACTCATTTATCAGTTTTAGTTTATTTAGTTTTTTAGTTATTTTAGAACTTCAAATTAAATTAAAACAAAAATGAGAAATGTTGCCTTGGCAACTAGCTGAAATAGAATAAGCTTAAGGATTTTTTTAAATGTATATATATACATATATATTATTATAGTTAACATTTATTTTATTTCAAATAGCCTAACAATTTTTATGTTTAGATTTCAATATAATAGCAGATTCAGGGTGCAAAGAGACTTATTTTAGATTTAAATTTAAATTACAATTTTTTAATTCCATTTCCATGGTAACGATGACTCTGTGATTGGTTGATTCTCTCTTCAGGATTATAAGTAATAATTCACTGTTTTTAATAGTAATTTATCCTTGTGGAAAGTGAACTTGTATTTAATGTAATATGTGTCATATTTTCTTCTACCTTTTGTTGCTCATGTTTTTTGAAGGCATTTGAATTTACGGATTTATAGCCTTTGACATAAAAAGCGAAACTCTTTTCTTTCTAAAAGTTGCGAAGTCTATTCATTTTGCTATCCTAACTATATATAATTATATGATTATTTGCATGTTAATATTTGAATTTCATTGTCATTGTAAGATTATATAGGACACATCCCAGCTAACAATTTTTGGTTCCCAGAATGTTCTAGGAACATTAGTTCTTGGTTATAAACTACAACCTAAAAATAACCAATAGAGAACGTTCTGTATAGGTTCTCTTTAGGTATATTTAAGAAATATCCTCAGCACATCGCTAAAAATGTACCGTTGCTATCTTTGCCCAGGAGCTGGGATTGATTCTGAATTACACCGAAGGAATCGTTTGCCCATACAGACGAAGACATGTGGGAATTTGCATCTCCACACCTCTCATTTGCTGTAGGTTATGTTGTTTGATTGAAACTCTCAAATTTAACATTCCACTTTAGCTGCCCTTTTGCATATACAGATTGTGTGCTGCCAAAATGCACATTGCATCCAGGCATGCTTTAGCACACGTGTGCACACATGCATACAGACGCATGCTCTCACACATCAGAAGAAATCCCAGCCCCCTTCCTGGAAATTAAGACTCAAACCACTGGGCAATATGGGCGCCTACATGAGCACTCAGCTTGATACAGATGGGCTGCATCACACAGTCTCGTTCAGTCGCTCGTCCGTCTGGTGAAACCAACACTACCCGCTCATGCAAGAAGAATAGATCCAATAGGTCTGTACAAATACGGTACATGCAGCTCAACATTTTTGTGTGTGCACTGTGCATGCACTGTTTATTTATGTGTGTGTGCTAGCAGTGCAATGTTTAAAACATAACCTCCATGCACAATTTATGATGATGCACCACGGCTCTGACAGCGCATGGCTTATTAGACCGCCGGACCCCGAGGCCCTGCTCTTAGGATACTCAGCTATAATGGACAAATGTGCTCCACAAATGTATGTATGTAAATGCAGGATGGGGGAGTCGCCTCCCGCCACAACGGCTCATGCAAATCTGCACCAAGGATGAAAAAAAGGACAAAGGAGGGGCAAATATTCCTCGAAATACCTGGACTATCCTGCATGGGCTGCTTTAATTAAAATAGGGGCTTTGCTGTGAAATTATGGTACGACAAACATCATACGTGGCCTATTTTTTCGGAGCGTTGCGTTTGATTAGCGAGGGCAATGCAATTTGTAGTAATACTATATCTGGCAAAACCTCTTCAAATCTCATTAATTGCACCATATCGGAACATACTGAACCATTACGCTTGATTTCAGAACCTTATCACTCCTGGAGAAACTGTAGAATTACTGACCTGAATTAAAAGTGAAACGGTACAGACTGCAATCATTCACTACAGTGCACTTGACTAAACCAATGTAAAACTATATTTTTTTTACATTTTTGAAAGAAAATTGGGTGATATTTGCACTGTAAGTTCTCCGCCACAATGTTTGTGTTTTGCGATGCAGTTGCTAGGGTAATTTTGCAATTTACTAAAGTAATTCATTGTGGCTGCTATGTGGTTGCTTACTGGTCCAAGTCAAAAGAGACACATAGATCAGATATCTATGATTATCTTGTCCTTAAATAAGTGTTGTTATTGTTAACTAAAACTAAAATGATTAAAAAAATTTTTGTGTGTGATTGAAATAAAACTGAAATAAAATGAAACATAAATAATAGATGAAAAAAATAACCTTAAAGTTAAAATGAAAATTAGAAAATAAGTCTTCAGTATTCAAATTACTAAAACTAAATAAAAAAAATGACAAATGCACACAACAAAATTACAAAAAAAAATTCAACTAAAATGAAAATGAAAACTGAAAATATAAAAATGAAAGCTAAAATGTATTAATATAAAATCATTTTAGAAATTTAAAATAAATCTGAAATAAAATTAAATGTAAATATTAGATTAAAAATCAATAAAAAACGTAAAAATTAGAAAATAAGTTTGAAGTGTTAAAATGACTAAAACTGAAATAAAAACAGCTAAATAAAAATAAAAAACAACTAATAAAAATGACAAACATACATAAAATTACTAAAAATAATAATAAACTAATAAATACAAATAATTAATACATAAATTAACTAAAATAAAAACTGAAAATGTACAAATAAAAGCTAATTTCAAATAAGTACTGTATATAATAATAAAATATAAACAAAATAACACTGCCTTAAATATGACTCATGTTTATTGGATCTTCTTCACCCCTTTTTATTGTGAGCTAAGCGAAATTCATAATTATATACAATTAGTAAAGTAAGAACACCATATATCAGTTACATGTCAAAGTTTGATACTTAGAGTTTTTTTTTTTTTCGAATATCTAACCAAAATTATAAGCAATAGCAATAGTGATGCTTGACTTCATCATTAATGAATAAAACAGTTGTCATGATATCATAAAAATAACTGTTACTGAAAACTGACATTGAATCAGTTATGAGCGCTCATTTATGCATTGTTTTGAACAAAATTAGGATGACAGAGCATTGAGAGCTGTATTACATCTTGCTTGTTTGCTGATGTATTATGCACTAGAACAGGACCTCAATGAAAGCACAGAGCAGCTCCAGGCTCCGCCCCCTCCTGGGGGCGCCCTTCATGCTGTAAGTCACTGTCAGAGGGCGTTTGCATGATCAATTCAGCTGTAACGCTGCATCACTCAGGGTGTGTCGATGACATGTGCTTCATTATGGTCTGTTTATTTATTCAAAACGCACTATGGCGCTTAAAGAAGCCATTGTTTTCTAGCCGGCTGCATCAGTCTGGAGGTCTGGCATTCTCCAGCTCTGTGGCTTCTCTTCCCTCGTGCTTGTGGATTGGTTCAGGAGCTGGGGGTGACAGGGTGTGGAGAGTGTGAATCTGCCAGGTTTGTGGGAGGCTGGGTGTGAACAAGCTGTCAGAATAACCATATTCATTATATTTTCCATAAAAGGAGCCTCCCCCACCCGCGTTTATGATTAGCTATTCTTTCATATCCTCCAAAGGGCTCAGGAAAACCCCTACGAATTCAGCTAAAGATACAATTGGACTTTTGGCATTGTAAGAGCTGTTTTATTCAGCAGTGTGTGCTGAAGCAAGAATCACTATTGCTATTGATTTTATATTTGAATAATAAACTTAGATTATTAAACTCTAGCACAGAATTGCAGAGTTTGTGCCACAGACATGATTGAATACTGGCACGGGCAGAGGGTGAACCAACTCCAGGGTAACGCTAAAAGTAGCCCAATGTAAGCTATTAACTATATACACATTATAAACCGTCTTTTTAGGCAAGTACCTGATATGGGTGTCACGTAATCTAATATTTTTAATAGAACTGAATTTGTATTTAACGTGATCACAATTGAAAAAACAAACAAACAAAAAACATTGTAAGTTGCTAATTATAATGGTTTCATTTCCACGGTTATTCAAACAGGGAATAAGAAAGAGAGCAAAGAACATTTACATTATCAAAGAATATTATCACTTCCTTCAGTCTAGTGCGAATTTAAACGTGCTGTATGTAATTATTTGACTGCGAGAACACCTCAGCAACCGCATAGCAACCATCCAGAACATCCTAGGAACTGCATGACAATAAGCTAAACAGTTCAGTACACCATATCAACCACATATCGACTACCTACCACCCAGATGACCCTAGCAACTGCATGACAACAGGCTAAACCACTAAGAACACCACAGCAACCGCATAGCAACCACACAGAACTATGCAGCATGTTGGGGAGCTTTGCACAGGTACAGTAAGTGCCAGTACTATTTTCTTTAGAAAATGAACAATATAAACTCCATATTTTGTATTTTAATAAACAATGTAGGGATATGAAGTCTTTTTGACTGTCCTACTAGAGGACGGTTTTAAAAACATACAATTTATCATATGAACAAACTGTGATAATAAAATAGCCTGACTCTTATAGCAGTGTTACTATGAAAATTATACTCCATTGTAGAGTTTTATTTTACAGTTTTCATTCAGCAGCAGCAACTGGCTCCAATGAGTATGAACAACTACATACTACATACAACAACTTATAAAGACTCAAGAGCTGTTGTTCCATCTGAGGACGCATTAAACTGAAAGCTGCCTCTAATTGTTCCCTATTTAAATAGGTAAAAATTGTTTTTTTATGCCATGATTTTTATTGTCAAACAATGATCAAGTCTCAGAAATCACAGTTTGGCAAACAATTCTGCTTGAGCATGTTTGGAAATATGAATGTATAATGCGCCGAGACCTCCATCTAGTTTTAATAATTGTATATTGTGTTAGGAGGTAATTCAGCTGTGCATTCTGCCTTAAAGATATTCTCATTTAGGATTTTACTTTATTATCAAAGTGTCAGATAATAATTGAAAGGATTGTGAATGCATAAATATTTAATGTGCTTCTTCCCAATTTTGCAGTGCAAACGGAGGCATTTGCACCCAAAAAGTGCTGTATTAATTTTTCAGTTACTTGAATAATTAAGGTAGGGCTGTTTGGGGCGGTGCAGCTCTGACAATCTCATTTCAAATGAACTAAAAGCTCAGGTCTTTGAAGACAGCAGATATTTAGTACAGCACAAGGCCGTTCTTTTGATTCACAAAATCTTGCACAAGAGGTGCTATTTTAAATGCATGATTTATCTCTACTTGTATTTCATCCACTCACCTGAAGCACCTGTGATAGTAATGCTGTTTGCTATTAAGGTTGGGCGATGTCAAC
>NW_015645567.1:996428-998242 GCF_001515625.1 Sinocyclocheilus rhinocerous | reverse complement strand
AAAATACTATAGAACCACTGATCTATAATAGAGATTCATTATATATAGATCAGTGTATAGAACTCATTATAATCAGTGATGCTGTCTGGATGCGGCGCAGCGCAACACGACAAATCCCGTCAGTAAACTGCTGCCGCATTCTATTTATGACATGCTGACACAAATTTAAAAAAACCTACCAATACTAGGGGGTGCATAGTCTGGCAGGGGGCAAATTTCGGCACTACACCGGCTCAACATCGTGATGTCTATCAGCCATCGGCGATGGACGATGCCATCGTCTATCGGCCCAACCCTATTTGCTATGCCACATCGGTGGGAATAACCAAATTTAAATTTCACACTTCCAACTTCAATACATGGTCACACGGTGGCACCTTGACTGACAAACATTTATTGTTCTTGTGCCAAATATGGCATAAAGAAGTTATGATTCCAACATGCTTGCATTTGCTTTAAAAATAAGGAATCTCTATGTAGTTTTTAAATTTCTGCCATCTTGAAAAAGTCATCAATACAACCAACCAGACCACCCTAGATACTGCACAACAACAAGCTATACCACTCAGAACACCATTGTAACCACACAGCAACTGCACAACTGTATGACAACTGGCTAAATCACTTAGAACACCATAGTAACCACATAGCGATGACCAAGAACACCATAGCAACTGCACGACAACAAGCTAAACCACTCAGAACACCATAGTAACTGCCTAGAACACCCTAGCAACTGCACAACAACAGGCTAAACCACTCAGAACACCATAGTAACACTGCCTAGAACACCCTAAAAACTGCACAACAACAGGCTAAACCACTCAGAAAACCATAGTAACTGCCTAGAACACCCTAGCAACTACACAACAACAGGCTAAACCACTCAGAACACCATAGTAACAGCAAAGCAACCACCCAGTACACCCTAGATTCTGCACAACAAGCTAAACCACACTGAGAACACCATAGTAACCACATAGCAACCACTCAGAACACCATAGCAACTGCACAACAACAAGCTAAACCACTATGAACACCAAAACAACTGCCTAGCAACCACTCAGAACACCCTAGCAACAACACGACAACAAGCCAGATCACTCAGATCACCATAGTAACCACATAGCAACCACCCAGAACACCCTAGCAACTGCACACCAGCAAGCTAAACCACTCTGAGTCTAAACACCATAACAACTGCATAGCAACCAACCAGAACACCCTAGCAACTGCACGACAACAGGCCAGGTCACTCAGAATACCATTACTACATAACAACACCTTCCAGCATGTTGCCATGGAAACACAACACACAGTTTATTCATAAAATGTCAAACTAATTGATAATTTCCCCTGCCCACACAGCCTTGATCACATAAGTACAAAAGAGGCAGAAAATGATTTTAAAAAATCATTTTAAAAAGCCTGTGGTGATCTATGTATTTAAAATGATCTTTAAATGTCTTTGTTTAAATTTTAAATTCTCACGTTTCTTTGTATTTTCCAGTAGCCTGAAGAACCAGCCATGTGACACCAAGCTGCTGAGCTTCTAAAGCAAATCTAGATGTGAGGCGTCTGTCTGTCAGGTTCTCCTCCCCGCAGGCGTCCACACTTGATGGCCTTTATGAAAATATCATAAATTTAATCAGGGCCTGCAAATTTCATGAGCCGCCCATCTTCCTCCAGAATTTCTTAACGGGGTGTCAAAACAATCTGCTGCGTGACGTCTGACAGTCCACACGGTCAGGAGAGAAATGTCTGGAAACCTCTCTCTCTCTCTCCATCTCCCCCTGCCCACCCACCCTCCCTCA